>NW_021320138.1:0-5120 GCF_001605985.2 Dendrobium catenatum | reverse complement strand
TTTATGCGTGCGTATAATTTGCTGCCATTTTCACTACAATGTGCGTTCTTTTGCGTATGTTATGCATATATTATGCATTCTTAGTGCTTATGATGTGCGTATTTTCTGCATTTGTATAATTTGCTGCTATGTTTCCTGCACTGTGCGTTCTTGTGCGTGTGATGTGCGTAATATATGCGTATGTTATGCGTACACTGTGCGTGACCGTTGCTTATATTCTGCGTATGTTGTGCGTTTTTTGTGTGTATCTCATTTACTTATTTTTAATTTTTCATTTTTTACAATTTTCATATATATGTTCGTCTAATTACCAATAGATGCTATATTTCTTCGTTTCGAACAATCTGTGATAACTTTGCTCAGCAAATTACTCCTGAAATCAAGAACACATTGAAATATTTAAAGATGATATAATTTTTGGAATTTCCTGAGTTTGAGCAAAAGGTCCCTCTTATTTATGAGCTGATCTCAAGGTGGGACATTTCAAAATAATATTTTGTTATAAAAGATCAACCTATTCCTTTCACTGCTGATGAAGTGGCCCTTCTTATTGGTCTGTCAAATAAAGGAGAAGAAATGTCATAGTATTCCTTAGCACATACTTTAGTTACACCAACAGAAATAAGGAATGACATGATGGAGTTGAACAAGCAAACCCCCCGGAGACTATGTTAAGAACGTTTATCATGTATTTATGTTCAAATTTACTTTTTCAACTTAACAACTTCAAAACCCCTCAATGATTTAAAGAATAACAAATAATTCAGATGATTTTTTATCAATAAACTAGACTAGTTCAATTAGGGAGTTTTTAGTTGGAGAGTTTAATAAGGCATCCTCCAAGATTTTAAATAAGAAGCCAGCAGGTTACATCAACGATTTTGCACCTCTGCTAATTGTGAGTGCTAAGTGCTAACTGTTAAATTCATTCAAAATTTTATTGGCTCAATGTGAGTGCTAAAATTTTCTTTCATCTTATGCAGATTTGGTTCCTGGAGCATACTACTATTCATGCTCCTATGTATGCTGATAAAAGGCCCCGTTTTCTTTGATGGGCCGATGATATTGTATATACTACAGAGATGATCACTAACTTATTTGCTAATATAAGGAAAAGTCAGATTTGTAATGTCCTACAGGCAGTTTTCCACGCAGAAATGGATATGATTAATGTCGAGAAATATCCATCAGACAGCCCTCCATCCCCTGATTCCCCTCATGAAATATCCACCCATCAAAACAATCCCCCCTCAATCTCTCCATCATACCCCACATCCTCAGCAAGACCCCCACCAATCTTCTCAGCAACCACATTTAAGTTTTTCTGCTGAATCACTTCAGTCTCTACAAGAAACAATAATCAAATCTTGCCAAGAAATATGCACAAAACTTTTTCGAGAATTTGAAGACAGGCTGAGCACAAAGTTTGAAGATCTTACTGAGAGAGTTCAAGTTATTGAGGTCAAGCTCAATAATTACATTGATCAAAGCAAAATAGTTCCTCAGAAAAGATCTGTTAGCTACTCTTCATCTTCTAATAAGAGACATAAATCAGATATCCCTCCCCACAGTCCCAATGAATCAAATGAGCCAATCCCACCAAAAGTTTCAATCCCAACAAATGAGCCAATCCCAACAGAAATGCAACTTATTTCATATACAAATCCAAATGAACCAATACCAGTAGATAACATTCAAATAAAATCTGTAACTTATGTTTATGCATATGAAATAGAAAATTACAAAGGTCTTCTGTGTTTGACTTCTGAGAAGAAAAATTTTGTGCTAGAATGTTTGAAAAAGTTCTATAAAAGGTAAAAAATTGCAACTTATTTTTTGTTTGAATATCTGTATGCGTATGATATGCGTGTGGTATGCGTATGATATGCGTGTGTTATGCGTATGATATGCGTGGGTTATGCTTATGAAATGCATATTTAATATTTTTTTTTGCAGGGACGATAGTATCGTGTTTGTTGTTAACATTCTTATTTCCATATCTGACAGTGATGAGTTATTAAGCGACAGTTATTTAGGCAATGAACATGTAGATATTTTTGTCCGTCTCTTAGATGAGAAGTATAACTTTATGCCAGACAAGTACCATAAATTTCTATACATCTCTCTAATCTATTGGGTTAGTAACTTAGTATTCAATTTATCTGTTTAATTATTGGATTAGTAACTTAGTATTAATTTTTTAGTTCTTACATTTACTACTTGCACTTGCAGAATAACAAAGGAAGGAAAAAATTGTCCAAATTATAAATCAACCATATAACTGAGCTTTCTGTTACTTCAAACAACATTTTATTACAACCAATCATTGAATCCAATCACATTACCCTTCTGGTTGGTTTGCTGAAAGAACAAAAGTCGAAATTTTATGACTCGTTGGACCACCGCATCAAAGAGCATAGGCTTGTTGTTCCAAAAATCGTAAGTGTTAGTCTGTTAGATACTTAGATGAACATGAACTCTTCAATTTTAAAAAAATTTACAGAGCTAATCCTTGCTCTATGTATATTTCAGCTTAAAGCCCTATATTTTGACACGAAAGGAGCTTTTGATAGTGATATCAGAAAATGGAAGCTTTCTATCATTAAAGGTATACCAAAACAGGAGAACTCTTTTGATTGTGGAATGTATGTCTATAAATATATGGAAAGAACAAGTCTTGAAGGCAACACTGATTGGACTGATAGTACAAATTGGCAAGGAGACATGCCAAAGTATAGGGCAGAATTTGCATATGAAATATTTTGTAAAACGTTGCCAAAATAACAGTTTTTCATTCTGTGTATAAATGTTTCTCATTTTGTGTATAAATGTTTCTGTGTATAAATGTTTATTTCTGAAGACTATATTTTGTAAAACGTATAACGCACGCGCAACGTACGCCGTATACACGCACTACGAACGCACAAAAGATGCACAACGTACGCATCATACACTCACATATTACGCAGTAAATTTTATTTATAAAATTCTATTAAATATTTTATGAGCCTTTATTATGGTTGTAGATTGACGGGTGACAGGTATGGTTGGGAGGATAAGAGGGTTGGTTGATTTTTTATGAGCCTTTATTACTTACTATTGCTCAACATTCATATTTCTATTATATAATACGAGCCCACTTGAAAAAAAGTGTAACACATGATATAACCACTAAAGAATATATCTTTCAATTATGTGTGTAAATGTTATTTACATTGGTTTGAGTAAAAAATTACTTATTAAATGATAATACGCATAAATTAAGCATAGTACGCATAACGAACGCACAAAATACGCATAACGCACGCACAAATTACGCATTACGAACGCACAAAATATGCATAACGCACGCATGATACACGCACACATAAGCAGTAAATTTTATTTATCAAATTATATTAAATGTTTTAATTAAGGAAGAGAAATAAGGAATACGATGTTTGAAAGATTTTGTGTTAGATATGGTTGGGAGGGTGGGTTGAATTATTATGAGCCATTATTTACAATTTATTACTTACTATTGTTCTACATGAAAATTTTCACTATATAATGTAGGAACGCTTGCCTTATTGTAACTTGATTGTCAATTAGAAGTAATGCAGACTTGACAGAAGGTTTGATTTTTTACTTCAGAGCTTAGTCTAATGTTGCTGCTAGATTTTTATTCTTTTGAGGATGAGGATAAATAAGTACATTTCAAAATTAGGTAATCCTTAGCCTCAAATGAATCACAATCTACCAGCAGCCTTAGACTTCGCTGTTAACTCTTAAGTAAAAAATCTTACCTTCTGTAAACATCAAAGCAAGCTTTTCTTGAAATGTATATAGGTTACAACTGCTACAGGAAGTATGATTGATGTATTGTCCAATATAAATCATCTTTGACAACCAAGCCTTCCATTCATTACTGCGATTCGCACTTTCGCAGTAATGAAGGGAAGGTTTGGTTATCAAGATGATTTATATTGGACAATACATCAATCATAATTCATGTAGGAAAGTTGATGTTGTTGAAGATGTATATTAGGTTCTCTTGTAAAATTGTATTTGTTATAAATGTTCTTTTAATTTGTTCTTATATTTTTTATATTGTACATAGTCATTAAAATTGTATTTATCAAATTCTATTAAATATACGTAGTATTCTGCTTAAATACGCATTACATACGCAGTGTTTACTCATAACATACGCATAAAAAATGCATAGAATACGCAGTGTTCTGCTTATCGCCATTATATACACATAAAATACGCATTACATACGCAGTGTGTACTCATAACATACGCAGTATATACGCGTAAAATATACACAACTTAAAACTGAACACTCAAAATTAATTGACGGCTCGACATTATATAATACTGAACAGTGAACACTTCCAGTTCGCATACTAAACCCTAAACGATAGCTGCTCTCTTCGCCTGGAGGTTTCTTTTACTGCGAGTTTGGTTGCTGTCTTCACCGTCCGACTGGCGGCCGCTTCTGTCCGAGGCTGCTGTCTCCTCCGACCTGCATCAGGTCATAGAATAGATTAGTAAGAACTCGTTCACTTTTTATTTTTGCTCAATCAGAATGGTCAGAAATAAGGATAAAGCTGCATCGGGTTATAGAAAAGATCTAGCATGGAAACATAGCACTCAGGTGGATGTAGGAGGCAGTGATAAAATATGTCTATCTGAAATGCAATTACTGTGATAAAGTTGTGAAAGGTGGTGTGACTAAGATGAAGGAACACCTTTCAGGTTCTCACAAGACTGTTGCTCCATGCTCCGAAGTTCCTGATGCTGTAAGGGATGAGATAAAGTCATACTTGAATAAGTCTACCACATCAAAACATCTTCAACAGAAGCAATTTGAGGATAGAGTTGATGCTGGATTTTACTATGGGAGTGAGAGTGGAAAGGGCTCTTCCTCCACTATACATAACAGAGGTGCACGGGGTCCTATGGATCAATATATGACTAATCCAGAAGAGGATAGAGGACAAGCACAAATGATGCATACGGCCGGTACTAGAGAGGGTCGACGCCAGGTTTGCATGGATATTGGAAGGTTTTTTTTTGAAAATGCCATACCTTTTAATGTTGCTATATCGCCTGCCTACTTCAATATGCTGTTG
>NW_021320137.1:195152-198890 GCF_001605985.2 Dendrobium catenatum | reverse complement strand
CGAAGGGGTCGAGGTAAGATCGCAGATTTTGAGCGGGAATCTCGGAACGGCGCCGCTTGAACAGCGATTCGGCGGGACAGGTATGCACGTTGGATTTTTGGTTTCTCTCTTTTTTGCTCTTTTGGATTTGATCCAAAGGTCAACAGTGGGTTAAGTTGTAAGAATATTTTGGACATGGTTAGGGCTTTTTCTTATAAACTTTGGTTTTCCTTTAGATCTAAAGTTAGTTTATGGGCTAAATTCATGCATGCTAAGTACTGTAAAGAGGTGCATCCTACTTTGTGTATTTTCAAAAAAATTGATTCTTGCATTTGAAAACGTTTATGTAAGATTAGCTGGGAAGCGGATCCTTTTATCCAATGGAGTTTGGGTAAAGGGGATATCTTTTTCTGGCAAGACAATTGGTTAGGGAAGGGCTCGATTGACAATATGCTCTCTTCTCATACTCTTATTTCTACTAAGGTCAGTTACTATATTGATAATGGTAATTGGAATGTCAATAAGCTTAGTTATATTTTACCTGATGAGATTTTGAAACAAGTTTTGAGCATCCCTTCGCATATTATTGATGTTGACCGTATTCTTTTTAACAGTTCTACTAATGGTCTTTTAAAAATTAAAAATGGGTGGGATGTGTTTAGAATAAAAAATGAAAGTTCTAGTATTTATAGTTCTATTTGGCATAACAATATTCCTTTGTCTTATTCTATTCTTGCTTGGAGATGTATCAAAGGTTTTTTGTCGGTGGATGCTCGTCTTCGGAATAAAGGTTTTTATCTTCCCTCTACATGCCATTGTTGTTCTAATATTGAAAGTATTAATCATGTTTTCCTCAATGGTAATATTGCTCAAAAAGTGTGGAGGTATTATGCCATGATTGTTAACAAACCTATTCTTGTAACTGATCCTGTGCATGTTAGTAGTGTTCAGTCCTTTTTTACTGATTGGATGTCCACGATTAAAGGTCATGTTCTTAAGTTGTTACCTGTTCTTATTTTGTGGTTCCTTTGGAAAGCACGTAATGAAGCTAAACATAATGGTGTAAAGATGGATGCCAAAATTATTATCTCTAATATTAATTACAAATTGCTTCAACTATTTGCTGTCAAGCTTATTTCGAGTAAAAATTTCAGACACTGTGAAGCTTTGTGTGTTAATCTGGGTATTCCTATTCATGCTAAGGAACTGATTAGAAGTGAAAGGGTTGTTAGATGGTTTAAACTGATGCCTCCTTTTTGGAAGCTTAATACTGATGGTTCTGTTGATATTTCTTTTGCTGGTTTTGGGGGTATTATTCCTGACAACTTTGGCCTTGTGATTGTGGCTTATGCGGGCCCTTTATCTCCGTGTAAGGTCATTTTTGTTGAGCTGATGGGTTTACTTAAAGGTTTTTACATTTGTAATAATAGAGGTTTTATTGACATTGAGATTGAGGTGGATGCTTTACTCTTAATTCAAATTATTAAAAATGTGGATGTTTTTTGTCCTCAGTGCTTTTACATTATTAGGAAAATTCGTATGTCCCTCTCTACTCTTAATAGTTACTCGATTCTTAAATTCTATAAGAATTGGTTTATTATGAGTACTAATTGTATTATTTCAGTGGAAATGAGGAAGAAGATTGATCACGTGTTCAATTGGTTTGGCTGGAATATGCTGGGGCGTCTTTTGGTTATAGTGTCAGTTGTTATTACAACTATAAGAGTTATTATATTTTCAATTTTATTTACTATCTATCTAATACATCTTTTGGGAGAGTTCCTTGCAGGGATAATTCATCTTTTTATTTCTGGAGCTTCAATGATTGCAAGGTACTTCTTTTTTGATTTTTTTATTTGCTTTTCAATTTTCATCAACAATTTTGTAGGAAGATAGTGCTGAACGGGATTAATCTGCTCTTCCTTTTTTGGGTGCTGTCTACTCACAGCTCGAGTCTTTATTTATATATTTCTTGTAATCTTAGGAAAAGGAACTACCGGCTCTTAGATTTTCTTTCTAATTTTCTTGTAGCTCTTTTGAACATTAGCGAGCTGGAGGATCCTTCTAAGGACTATGTAACCGAATTTTGGAAATTAACATGTAGGCCCCTCTGTGGGTTTTAACCATATATATGTATTAGTAAATAAATTTTTAAATATGCATTTATTCCACCAGGTAAGTTTCTGCTTAAGTCTATTAAGTTTAAACCAAAGCCTATTCATGCCATGAACATCATCAGTAGGAAATAGAGGAGCATTTGAATTTTCTTTCACAGTTTACAAAAATTTATCATCCAAAAGCCACTTGTTTTGAAATCTAAAAGGTTTAAAACTAGTACAATTAATATTACTAATACTTAAAAGTAATGGAGAATGATCAGATAAAGTACAACTAAGGTGAGTAGTGTGTGTATTGGGAAAGGAATTAATCCAGAAATTGTTGAAAAGAATGCGATCTAATCTTTGCCACATGGTACCTTTGTTCCAAGTAAAGTTATTACCAGAAAAACCAATGTCGTGAAAGTTACAATTCCTTATCATATCATTAAATCCTCCATAGAATTAAAGTTGGGATGTTTACCTCCCACACATTCAGTAACATTAGAAATTCAATTAAAATCACCACCCACTAACCAAGGAGCATTAACATTAGTAGAAAAAATAAGGAGTTGCTCCCAAAGAGGTTCCTCCCAATTCCAAAACAAGCAGCATAGACAAAAGATGCGTAAGAAGAAACAATATTTAAAGTGATATTATTGTGAATAACTTGAGGATGATAAAAAATAACATTTAAAGATACGAAACTCTTCAAAAAAAGCCAAATTTTATTAGAACAATTGCCAAAGCAGAAGCCAAAACCTAATTTAAGCCTAATAGTTCCCAACTTGGTCATACCAACTAGATGTTCAATTAATACAAGTAAATTAATACCATGAATCCTATAGAGATTTTTTACTCTATCTTTCGATAGAGAACTACCCACACCCCTAATATTCCAAAGAATGGCTTTAACCATTAAGAGATTGATTGGTAGCTCTAGTGACCCTAGGGGTATTGTTAATGTTGCTTTTCTTATTTTTTTCCTTTCTTTTTGGTATGAGAAGAATCCCCTTCCTCAAAATTATTTTCCTTTCCAACGGGAGATGTCATAGAATTAGTGGAGTATTTAATCTCTTCCAAAGGAATCCAAATTTCAATAGATCCCACTTCCCCTTCTTCCAACTCAACATTGTTTTTTTTTTCTCATCCTTCTTAAGATTACCAGTAATGCTCTCAATATCACTTCCCCCTTTTCCAACATTGACTTGGCTAGAGCCACCAATGTTATCCATCACCTTAGGTATATAGTTATCATTGTTTTCAGTTGTCCCCAAATAATTTTGAACCTTCTCCACTTTTCCTTCTAAAGCATGCTCATTGACCTCTCCGGCCACAAAAAGTTCTCCTAAATTCTCCTCTTTATTGTCCATCTTAACACCCTCTTCACTCCTCATAGAAGATGATAATTAAAAGACCCAGTATCTATGTCATCTCCACATTGATTAGGTTTCTCTTCACATTATTTGGGTTCCTCTAATTGAATCACCAGAGTTTTGTCCTGAGCATTAGAATGTTCAACGAGTAAAGCATGCTCAGACGGTGGGTCAATTCCAATCATAGGTTTAGAAGCCTTTATTTATTTTTTTAAGTTGAGGATGAACAACAAAACAATCGGAAATAGCGTGCCCATGGATTTTGCAATTTAAACAAAAATCGGGAA
>NW_021320137.1:190105-195052 GCF_001605985.2 Dendrobium catenatum | reverse complement strand
ACCCCAAAAGCACATTTGAGAGGATTCATCTTCAGATTAAACTTTTTAATTCTCTCAAATACAATTTTGAGATCTTTTAAGTGATCTTTTCGGCCAAGGCTTTTAATAATAAGGTCATCCACATAGCACTCGACCTTTTGATGTATCAAATCATCAAATATATGAGTCATCGCCCGTTGGTAAGTGGCACCAGTATTTTTTAGGCCAAAGGGCATGACCGTATAGCAGAATATGCCGATGGGTGTTCTAAATGCCGTATGCTTCTCCACTTCAGGTGCCATTTTGATCTGGTTGTAGTCCGACGATCCATCCATAAATGAGAACATATCAAAATTTGATGTACTATCCACCAAGAGTTCGGAGACAGGGAGCGGGAAATCATCTTTTGGGCAAGCCTTATTGAGGTCCCAAAAATCTATACAGATGCGAATCTGACCATTCTTCTTCTTTATCAGGACAATATTGGTAATCCAATCGGCATATTTTTCTTCTCAGATGAAGCCAGCCTCTATGAGCTTCTTGGTTTCAGCAATCACCTGTTCTTCTATCTCCATTCTCATTCTCCTTGGAGCTTGCTTGACAGGCACTGCCTCGTTCTTTATGGCCAACCTATGAACTGCCACATCAGGGGATAAGCCTGGCATCTCAGCATATGTCCAGGCAAAGCAATCCCTGAATTCATAAAGCAGCTCTTTCATTTCTTCCACTTGGTGTTCTGGTAATAAGGAGCTAATAAAGGTCGGGCGAGGGTCCTCCTCAGTTCCCAGATTTATCTCCCTTAACTCATCCATAGTGGCTGCTTGTCCACCATCTTCAAGTTCTTCAGGTGCAGGCTCAGGCTCTACGGGCTGATCCTCACAATCGTCAGCTTCATAAACCTCTTCAGTATTATCATCATCAGATTCAATTTCCCTGCATGTAATGGCACGACACATCTCCCCTTGGGAATGTCTTTGCACAATAAATCTGAGACCTCTTCTAGTGAAAATATCTTTTCTTCATAACATATGGGGATTTCTTTGATACCAAAGCTTCAAGCAAAGGTGAAGTTGTTGTTTAGGGGTGCGAATTCTGTCTTATTTTTGCAACATCCTCTGTACATTTCCTGTAATAAATTTGGACATTCTTGTAGGCACTAACTCCGTACGTTCGGTGGGCTTGTAGAGCCAATCTCGATTCTCTTCATCTCCGCGCTCTCCAGATTTATAAAATAGGGTTCCCGATCCACCCCTATTTCTTTGAGGAGGCACATAAAATATTACAAGTTCCTCGACATTATGCAACTCTCGGGGAGCAATTTCTTTGAAATGTTGCGGGAAATATGCGTGACCACGCATTCATTGTCTCAGATTGACAAATTATCTATCCTCTTTGAAAGTACATGTTGCACATTATTCATATAGATAGACTCGTAGTCATAGTCATCATCTGAATATCTTGCCTTCTTTCTCACCATAACTGTTGATTGGCAAATTTCCTGAGGTTTAGCAGGGATGACATCATCTTCATCTGTGTCACTCCCTAGATGAGGCACATATTTTCTTGATTTAGGAGTGATTGCTTCTTTGGGAAGAGTCGGCGTTACCTTCTTTCTTCCCGTTTGCTTCTTCTCATCATCTTGTTTGGACCGCTTTGCAGCCTTCGGGTTTAATTCCTTAGTCTCGAGAGAACTTGATGGCTTTGATTCCTTGGGGATGAAGTATTTAGCATCTTCATAAATTTTTACCTCATTAACTGCAAAGGGCTGAATATCACCAGAGATTCTGAACTCCTCTCCATCTCTGATATACTTCATACACTGATGTAGTGTTGATGGGACAATACCATAATCGTGCAACCACGGGCGACCCAGAAGCACCTTAAATGAGGTGTCCACATCAATCACATGAAATTTGGCCTTGGTATGGAGTTCCCCAAATACTAGAGGGAGCATGAATGATCCTAGGGTCTTTTGTCCATTTTCATTGAAGCCGTGCACCATCAATTTGTCTTGCCCGAGGTGCTGCACATCGAGATAAAGTGATCTCAGAGCTTTCGAGCTCATAAGGTTGATAGAGGACCCTGGATCTATCAAAATTCGACTGATTATCATCCCATCACTTTCTGCAGTGACATATAAAGGCCGATTATGGTCTGCCGTTCCGAGCATCATGTCATCCTCGACAAAAGTAATGATTGTCTCATTTCGAGCTTGCAAGACTTCAGTCAAGTTACGCTCAACAAAATAAGACTCATATCTTTCGGGGTCCCTGAGAGCCTGAATCAAGGTCTCCCGAAGATCTTTCGACATTACCAGAGCGTCGTATATGCTAAGATGTGCTGGGATTTTTCTCAAATGGGATATAATATTGTAATCTACCCCTTTAGCTGGCATTTCCTTTTTCTTGGAATCTTTAAGAATGATATCTTTATTAACGACAATCTCCTTCCCTTTGTCTTTATCAGGGATTCCTTTTTTTGGTGGAGACGGTAGTGTTTTACCACTCCTTAATTGCACTTGGGCAATTTCTTCCTGTTCGGACTCATTTAACGGTGCATTATCTTCAGAATCGATCATTGCCTCATTTGGAGATTCGTCTGTTGATTCATAGCTGCTACCCAAATTCACCTGTTCCATCTGCGAAGTGATATCAGGCTCTGATTCATCATCTTCGGAAAAATATAAATCCTCCTGTACACTGTAATCCATTGGTGATACTATCATACAGGACTCAGAGGGTGCTTCTTTTTCTTTTTTGGTCTGAATTATCGGTGTTGTTGATATAACTCGACAAGTTTCCACGGGAAGTGTATCTTCATCAGCTTCTTTTTCTTCTTCAATTTTGAGTTCTGCCATAAAATCAGCAAGCTTAATGGGGCGTCTAACAGTCTGATAATATTCATCTAAACTATCGATAACCCTTTGGGTTGCTGTCTTTTTCTCCCTATGCTTCTTCAACTTGGTCTTCTTCTTCGAGGATTTCACCTTCCCTGACTTCGAAGTGCCAGCTTGGTTAAGGAGTTGCTAAGAATTGGATGCTCGCATTACAGGTAGTGCTTTGAGATCTATCACTGGCTCTGTGGGAGAATTTCACTTCACACATGAAACACCCTCAAGCTGCTTCAGCATCTTCACTGTTTTCTTTGAGACTACAGTCTCCCACCGTTCTTCTTGAATCAGCTTCTTTTCCTTTCTTTTTTCTTCAACCAGGGGTATGGAGAAAGTCGTAACTATCCGGGTTTATTCTTTTCTAGGATTAAGCAACACATTATCTGACAATGTGAGCTCTCCCTTCCTGTATTTCCTTTCAACCCAATCCTTGAAAATATAGCAATCTTCAATGGGATGGCCCAGCACTCGGTGATACGGGCAGTAGTTCGGGTCACTAGTTTCTTTCGACTCCTCTGGCCTCTTGCACTCTGGCAGTTCTAGGCCTGCTTTTAATGCTTGTCGAAATAACTTTGCGACACTCTCTCTTTTGAATGGATATTCTTTATTCATTTTATCTTTGAGAGATGGGAACGTTCTATCACCGGTTCCCATTGCTTGCCTCGGACGTTCCCCTCCGCTTTGAAAAGTTCGTGGCCTATCATTTCCCCCGAGTATCAGCTTCAGTTGGGGGTTAGGGTTGTAGACTTATTTTATCTTTTCTTCATACTGCATTGGTTGCTTGCCTTTATCTACATTATAAACCACTTGTTTCCTCCTATTCGGCTTGAGAGAGGATGCAGAGTAAGTTTCACTCCTTCTAGTCTCCGAGGTTTTGGGCTTCTTGGGCTTATTAGAGTTTCCCTCTGATCTTGACAAGTTTAGCTTTTCAAATTTAGCAACTCTATCTAATAGGTTTTGAAAAGTGGTAATTGTATCCATACATAAGAATGGTTGTATCTTATCATCGATATTTCCCATTAGTAATTGCACGGCGTGTTCTTCTTCTAGTTGCTGCTCACATTTCATGCTTAAATTATGCCAGCTAGTTATGTATTTCGATACTGACTCCTCTCTCTTCTGCTTATCTAAAGAGAGATCGGCGATCGTGATCTTCTCGGTTGCACTAGCGAATCACTTTACAAACATGGCCTCTAATTCTGCAAAAGTTTTTATAGAGTCATTTGGTAACTCGGCATATCACTCGAATGCAGTTGCTGTCAAACTGTTAACAAACTGTAGGAAGAGTAGGGCATCATTTCCCCCTGTATTCCCGCAGGTGGCCTTGAACTGTGCCAGATGCTGTTTAGGATTATTAGTGCCATTGAATGTGTGAAATTTTGGAACCGAATATCCCTTCGGGTATGGCACTTGGTCGTATTCAGCGGGATATGGACGACCCTTGCCAACCAATTTTTCTGCTTGATCAATGGCTATAATTGTAATATCAAAAATCTGCTCCAGGATCGTCCAGGACGATCCAGATCGTCCTGGGACGATCAGTGGAAATTTAGCTCCAGAATGTGTCCAGTTTTGCTCCAAGTGATTTTCTGTACATATCGTCCAGGCCGATTTGGACATCGTTCGGGCCGATTGGCACTATAGAAAATATCGGCCTGTGAATAGTTCTGGGAACCGTCCAGGACGATCCAAGATGGTCTGATCGTCCTGGGACGATTTGGTGATCGGCCGGGCCGATCTGTGTATTATAAAGCTGATTTCAAATGTTTTGAAGAGAGAAAAATCAAAATTAAAAACGAAAATATCCGAGGAGAGAGAAAGTCGAGGAATCTTTTGGAAAAGTTGATTTTCGAACGACGCGGAGCCGTTTTCGTCTGAAGAGACTGTTCAAAATATTGCTTTACGCAAGGTAAGGCACATTCCGCCTTTCTTAATTTTCAGAACCGTTGAGTTTGGCGGTATTTTATGTCCGGATTTCGTTTCCGTTACTATTTTTCGTCCGTATCTTTTGATTGGTTCAGTTTTAACCGCGTAACTTCCTGTATATTGTTGACGTGCCGAGTGTGCACATTTGGTTA
>NW_021320137.1:186946-190005 GCF_001605985.2 Dendrobium catenatum | reverse complement strand
AATATAAAATTTTAAATATTCATTTGGGGATCTAGGCGTATAGTATGATGTCGAACCAAATGAATATTTAAAATTCCCCCTGTCTCGTAGGGATATTTTGGATAGGCTTTGTATCTTTGAGATTTTAAATATTTATTTGGGGATCTTGGCAAGCAGCGCAATGTCGACCCAAATAAATATTTAAAATGCCCCCAGTCCGATGGGGAATTTTGAAATGCATTCTTGCTACATAAGAGAATTTCAAAATGTAAATGTAAACATGCACTGATAAATATGTATATAAACTTTGTTCATCACAAAATATATTAGTTATGAAACTTTCATGCATGATACTTCTTTAAATGTCGACCGTTGATAGGTGGCATGGGCCTCTGACCGTTTAGATCGATCAGCTGATATGCTCCTCCTTGGTACACTTTCTCGATGACGAAGGGACCTTCCCAATTGGATACGAATTTGCCACCAATTTTTCGGTGTGGGATGATTGGCCTTCTCAGCACCAGGACCAATTCCCCTTCTTGAAATGTTCGAGGACGCACCATACGATCGAAGGATTTTGCCATTCTTCCTCGGTAGATTTCTAGGTTTTGTTGAGCTCGTAACTTGAGTTCATCAAGTGCATCGAGCTCTTCCATTCTGAGATGGGCATTTTGTTCTTGAGTGAGGTCATTCTGAACTGCTACCCTAAGTGACGGCAGCTCGATTTCTAATGGCAATACAGCTTCAACCCCAAACACCAATGAGTAGGGAGTGGCTTTAGTCAGCATCTTGTAAGTAGTACGATACGCCCAGAGTGCCTCCACCATTTTAGTGTGCCAATCTATTTTATTCTTGGTGAGGATCTTCTTTAACAGTTTTACCATCATCTTGTTAAAGGCCTCTGCCAAGCCATTGGCCCTTGGATTATATATTGATGAGTAACGCCAATCAATCTTGTGACGCTCGACGAACTTGTATATTTTAGTGCTTTTGAATGCTGTGCCATTGTCTGAGATCACACGATGCGGTACACCAAATTTGTAGACGATATTATAGGTGAAGAAGTTAATCACATGCTCGGACGTGACTTCTTTGAATGGGTCTGCTTCTGCCCACTTAGAAAAATAGTTCGTTGCTGCCAGTATGAAATGATGTCTGGCTGATGATGGTGGATCTATCAGTCCAATTATATTTGTTCCCCAGCATTCGAATGGCCAGGAAGCTATTGTTGGGTGCAGTGGATTTGGCGGCTGATGAATAACATCACCGTGAATCTGACATTCATGGCACCTCTTAGCGTGGTCAATATAATTTTTCACCATTGTTGGCCAATAATAACCGATCCTCTTGATTTTAGCGGCCATTTTAGGACCTGTCTGATGTGCACCACAAAGCCCTTCGTAGACTTCTGTCGCTACTTTATCCGCTTCCATGGTCCCTAAGCACCTTAGCCACATTTGGTCAAACGCCCGTCGGTACAACGTACCGTTGACAAATGCATATCGCAGTGCCCTTTTCCGAATTTGTGCGGCCATAGATTTTTCTGTCGGGAGCTTGTTTTCTTTGAATTAGTCAATGAATGGTTGCCTCCAATCATTTTCGACTTCGATATCTAAACAATACCACCATAATTCAGAAGTTTGACTAGTTTTGCGTCTCTTTGCCACATGATATTCTTCCGGATAATTTTCCATAACAATTTGATGGAGGGTTTGAGGCTCAACTGGAATTACATCCTGCTTGCTTGAATTCGTTACCTCTTTTGCCATCGAGAATTATAACAGAGCAGGCTACAAGATTCGACGATTATAAACCCCGATGAATATAGGCTTCTCTTCATTGGTATTTGCCATCTCCTTGGCCAATTTGGCTAGACAATCTGCTTTGCCATTTTTCCCTCGAGGAACTCGAGTTAATTCAACATTTGGCAACTGTTTCAGGAGCTCAAGGGTTCGCCGGTGATAATGAGCCAATTCAAGCTTGCAAATCTTATAAACTCCCAAGACTTGATTTATTAGAAGTTGAGAGTCGCCAAAAATTCAAAGATTTTGAATTCTGACATCAATTACAATATCCAATCCCATAATTAAAGCTTCATACTCAGCTTCATTTTTGGTTCGAGGTTCAGTTAGACTGAATGAAAATCTCATTATACCTCCTTCTGGTGCGATGAAAACTAGGCCGACGCCAGCTTGGGCTCTAGCAAGATTTGGAGGTCGGGCAACTTTAATTGATGATGCTCCATCAAAATACATCTCCCAAAATGGTACTTTCTCATTTTTCTCAACTTGCATGATTTGTTCGTCGGGCAAATCATCATTAAGCGGGGAGTCTGCCGGGATAGGATGTGTAGCGAGAAAATCTGCCAAGGCTTCCTTTCACAGTCTTTTGTGGTAGGTACGTGATATCAAACTGCAATAATAATACTGCCCATCTGTCCAGGCGACCTATCAACGCTGGTCTTGTCATCAAGAACTTCAACGGATCGATCTTTGATATCAGTGTGATTTTGTGAGACAGCATGTAGTGGCGAAGTATCTGAAATGCAAAAATCAACGCTGGGTAATGCTTCTCTTTTGGAGAATAGTGGATCTCTGCTCTAATCAACCTCCGACTGATGTAATAAAGTGCATTTTCTTTTCCTTCTTTATTATGTTGGGCCAATAATGCTCCGAGGGACTCTTCTAATGCTGCCGTGTACAGTATAAGAGGCTTCCTCGGGATTGGCGCCGCAAGAATGGGCAGATTCAACAAGTATCTTTTGATGCTGTCAAACGCTTCCTAACATTCAGCATCCCATCTGAAGCGAACATCTTTTTTCATAAGCTTGGAAAATGGCTGGCACCTTCCCGACGGATTTGATATAAACCGTCGAATAAAAGCCAGTTGCCCTTGCAAGGAGCGGAGTTGTCGCAGGTTCCTTGGGGGTGGCATCTCCGTGATTGCTTTAATTTTATTGGGGTCGACCTCGATGCCTCGATGTCGAACAACGTACCCCAAAAATTGAAAGTTTGTTAGGGATGTTAGACCCTCTTGAACTTAATCCCAAGCTAATTAAAGATAGAGGTGAATTGGAAAAC
>NW_021320137.1:85406-186846 GCF_001605985.2 Dendrobium catenatum | reverse complement strand
AGTGGAAATCTCTGGGTAGTGTCTTATCTACAAACCCATCTACCTTCCAAAATTTACCCCGGAACATATCTGTTAAAACTCCCTCTCCAAATAAAAAAAAATGAAAATCGGCGAGCGGAGGCCGGGGCCGAATTTTCGGAGCCCACAACCACCCTTATTAAAAGGGCCACACATTTTATACCAGGAAGACCAAATGATACATGACCCATTATTCTTAGCTCCCCAAATAAATTTATTGATCATTCTTTCCAATCTAAGGTAAATAGAGGGAGTAGGGTTATGAGTGTGAAAAATAAAAATTGGGATAGAATTTAAAACATGTTTAATGAGCACAAGTCTATCACCAAAAGAAAGAAAATAAGAAGACCAATTGACAATTTTGCTTTGAAAAATCATGACCATATCCTCAAAAATCATACTTTTTTTCTCCCCTTGAAAATAACGGTACCCAAATATTTAATAGGCAAAGAGGAGCAATTGAACTCACAAATCCTTTTGATATCATTTATTTTACCTTGATTAGCAGAGTTAGAAACAATAAATTGCTTTTGTTCTTATTAATCGAAAGCCCATTAATATTCTGAAAATCATTTAAATGTTTTTCAAGAAATTTAATATTAGTCAAAAAATTATTAGCAAAAATAATAAAATCATCGGAAAAACTAAGGTGAGTAATAGGGATACCACCCATAGTGTGATAAAAGAAATTAGGAAACCTTTTGTAAAAAACCTCCAAACCCCTGGACAAATAGTCAACCGCAATAATGAACAAAGCAGAGGAAAGAGGATCACCTTGACACAAATCTTGATTGGATTTAACATAACCATTACTCCTACCTTTAATGATAGCCAAAAAGTAACAATGCTCAATACTATTTTTAATCAAAGAAATGAAACCATGGCTAAAACCAAATAGAGACAGCAGTTAATATAAAAAATCCCAACACATGTTATCATAAGCCTTAGTAATGTCCAATTTAAAAATAATGTTCCCACCTTTAACTTTAGCATTGATATCATGCTTAATTTCTTGAGCAAGCAAAATATTGTCAAAAATACTCCTGCCTTTCACAAAGCCAGTTTGGTTCAGATGAGAGATAATTCTATGTAAGATATTAATAAGTCTAGTGGCAATGATTTTAGAAATAAGCTTATTAAAAAAAGAGCATAAACTAATCGGTCTAAAGTCATTCCAGTTATTGTTAGCATCCTTCTTAGGAATTAAAACAACATTAGTAGAAGAGAAGAATTTAATGTAGGGTTTACCCAAAAAAAAATCAGAGATAGCATCCATAATACCCACTTGGTAATATGTCATATTTATATTAAAGATAAGAAGCTCACTATTAAAAACAACTTAAATGAGTTAACTATTTAAATTGGGTTTGGATAAAGCTGTCTTACCTTATATTCGTAATGTTTAATAGGTTAATTTTTTTTGGCTGGTTGGCATTTTTCTGGTTCTTTTTTAAATTATAGATGGTGATATCTGTGGAAGCGGTAGGTTTTCTGCTTACTTTGTTGTTTCTCTTTTTCTTTATGGAGATGGATCCGGTGTTGGTTTTTGTATTTTTGCTGTCTGTGCTGGCATTCGTTCGATAATGACTATGTTATTTTATTTTAGGCCTTCAACATTCATGGTATTGATAATCTAGATCCTTTTGATGCGTCTATTTTTGTTCATTTTGATTTTATGTGGACTTTGTGTCTGGGGCCATAAATGGTATTCTAATTTTTTGGTTATTTGGGGATTAATTTCTCATCTCTCTACTGAGATGGAGGGTTTTCTTACTTTATGCTGGAGTTTTTACATTTCTGATCCTAATTGGTGGTGTTTTTTTGGTTTAAAATTGGATGGTTACTATAGGTTGTATTTGGGGCTATGTTTGTGAGTTATTGCAGGTATATGACCTGTTGGGGACTTTTCCTCCTTTCTTCCATGATCTGTTGGGGAGTCTTTTGTGTTATAATCTGGAGAAAATTGCTATGGTTGTTGCATGTCCAAACCTTTATAGATTTTAAGATTTATAATGGCTGCTCGATTACTAATTTTGACTGGGTCAAGGCATTCTCTTATGTATTTTTAACTGTATTCTCACTCTTTTAGTCTGTAAGTTTTTTGTTTGTAGGTTTTTTGGGTGGATGCTTATTTCTGTTGATTCTTCGGATGCACAAGCCAAGTTTGCTACCTATGGATCGGTCATCATTTTTTGCAGGAAGTTCATGCTGAATGTTGATCCCTTGATCTTCCTTTTTTGGGTGCTGTCTTCTTGCAGACCAAGTATGTTATTAGGTAATTTTGTAACTTTTATTATAAGGAACCACCGGCTATTAGGTTTTATTTTTTTTTTATTTTGTAGCTCTTTTGAGCATTAGTAAGATGGAGGTTCCTTTTAAGGACCTTGTAACCCTGTTTTTGTATTAACGCGTAGGCCCCTCTGTGGGTTTTAACAAAAAAAAAAAAACTATTTAAACTGGGATGATAAATAATAGAAACTTCTTCTAAATGTAATGAATTATTTAATGAAGTGTTTAAAATATTACATAAAAAATCCATCATGACATTGTCACATAAGGCTTAGGTATCTAAATTTTGGAGACAGGTTTCACTTGGGACTGCTTTTTTACAGTGTTTTAAAACATATTTTAAGCACAAAAATTTTAATTTTTAAACTAAAAATTTGCTTTAAGAAGCAGTAAGAAAGCCGTCCCAAACAAAATTTTAATAAGATGTTAAAGAAAAAGATAGTACATGACTTTCTGTGTTTCTATCATCCAAATCAAATGGTAAGTATTATGTATTTAGAAAGCAACTTTAACAAAGAAGCCACTTCAAATAGTTCATATAGATTTATGTGGATTGATTGCCCATACATCGTTATGTAGGCATTATTATTTTCTTCCTTTCATTTAATATTATGCAAGAAATACTTGAGTTTTTTTAGTTGAATAAAAAATAGAAAATGCTTATTATATTCAAGAAATTCAAGGTAATCATAAAGAAATAAAGTAACTATCCAATAAAATTTATTCAATCTAATAAAGGTGACTAGCATACTACTGAAATATTTGAAGAATATTATGAAGAGCATTACACTCCACATCAAATAACAACAACATCTCAACAAAATGGTTTGACAAAAAAAAAAAAATAAAAAGAAATGCATTGTCCTCAATATGGTGCATAGAATAATATAGAGTAAGAATATGCCAAAGGAATTTTTCCTAAGGTTGTGGCATTAATTTGTTGTTTACATCCTTAATGTATGCACAACTTGAAGCCTAAAGGATATGATTCCTCAAAATCATGG
This sequence comes from Dendrobium catenatum, assembly GCF_001605985.2. NCBI lineage: Eukaryota > Viridiplantae > Streptophyta > Magnoliopsida > Asparagales > Orchidaceae > Dendrobium > Dendrobium catenatum. The sequence continues at coordinate 183,535 of NW_021320137.1, read as the reverse complement.
ACAAAGAGAAAGAAACATATCTCTCACTCACAAATATTTGTATATTTGCATGTTCTTAAACAAGGGAGTATACCTTACGTATCTGTATGTAGATGGTCTTATATTTAGAATCAATAATCCACTTATATTGGTGTGAGAATTTGAGATTGTTGCGTCATGGAGTATTCGCGGCGATAGAGAAATATAAAATTTATGTCTTAGCTTTGTACGAAGATCCAGCACGCAATCAGATAAGAGAGAGAGGGTGCAACATTTATAGGAGACAACAAGATTTTTTACTTGTAAAACCCTAAAAAGGGGAATAACCACGGCTTTAGCCCAGTTTGAATGAATCCACTATTATTTGCTGTTGATTACAAATGAGGCCTTTCATGGGAAGGAAGGTCATGGCTTTATATGTAACAAATATATATCATATTGAGTGTGTTACATGGTGGAAATAGGAAGAATCATTATTTATGTGTTTGCTTGATCAGAAGGGCCATAGTCGGTGGGAAACAGAGGTCAGAAGAACTGTAGTCAGCGGGTGACGTAAGTCGGAAGGACCATAGTCGGCGAGCAACGAAGGCCATAAAGACCTTTGTTTGATGATGAAGGTCGGAAGGACGATGTTAGTCAGATGACGGAGGTCAGAAGAATGATGTCAGGTAGAACTCCAGCGTTGGATAGAAGTCCAATGAATGTCCGCTGATGGGTAGAAATTCGATTATGGGCGGAAGTCCAGTTTCTGATAGGAATCCAACAATGGGTGCAAGTCTGGTATTGGGTAGAAGTCTGTCGATGAATAGAAGTATAGCGTCAGATAGAAGTCTGACAAAAATCCAAAGGCGGGAAGAAGTCCGACGACGAGCAGAAGTCTGACATCGATTAGAAGTCCGGCGTAGGGTAGAGGTCCGGCGACGAGTGGAGGTCCGACGTCGGGTACAAGTCTGACATTAGTTGGCAGCCAAGAAGAACTCTAACGTTAGATGGCATTCGGGTAGAACTCTGACGTTAGAATGTCGTATGGAGGCGAATCAATTCTCGCCACATCATCATTTTTTGTGTGCCACGTGACATATATAACACATTCGGATTCGCCTCTGATTGATCCGGTAACCACGCATAATAATTTCTCGCTACACAGGGATTTGATTAAGGAAAATTTTATCTAAATATTTTCCACCTCCCGTTTCTGTTGATTTTCTTTTGGGTTTCATATGATTTCCACCACCAATGTTTCATTTGGTCCGATGAACGTACCTAGAGCTACGTTCGACCGGCACTAAGATCGCAGGCACAAAACGAGAAATACCGAGCAAATATCGAGAAATACCAACAATAACGAGAAATACCATTATGTGAAGACAAAATACCGAGTAATATCGAGCAATACCGAGTAATCCCAAAAAATACTGAGTTTTTTCTAGAAAAACTCAGTATTTTTTGGAATTACTCGGTATTGCTTGGTATTACTCGGTATTGGTTTTCATAGAGCTGTATTCCTCGTTATTACCAAACAATACCTAGCAATACCGACCAAATACCGAGCAAAAACCGAGTAACAATCCTCTGACCGAACGTAGAGCTACGTCCGGTCAGAGGACGTAATAAAAGTTCATGAATGTGAGCTTCGACTATCAACTAAGAGATCTTGAGTTCAAAGTTTTTGTATGTATTGTGTATAAATTTGTCTTAATTCACTCAAATTTTCTAAAAAAAAAAAGTACAGCCAAAAAGAAATAAAGCAATATATTTTGTGATCGGCGGGGTTGCCCTTATGCAGCTGTACACATACAACTTGCTGTGGCTTAAAAAGAATTGGGAATATGCAAATCAATAATACTTATAAAAAGTACTAGTTGAGGTTACCATTGTGTCTATGAAAAGTTGGCATAACTCACGTGCAGAACTGCTCGGCCATGCATGCTGAAACCAGTTATCAAATGAATGCTTTGCATGTGCGGCACAGTTCTGCATCTTGTATGGTCCGTTGATTAAGTTGGCCATTTTCAACTGTAAATTGCAACTTGTTAGAGCTCGGAGGAATTGGAGGCTTGAAATTTAGTAAATATGCAACTACATACGTTACATGAAAATCATTTCACGTGCAGCACTGTTCAGCCATGCACGCGCAACATATGGGTTTTTTATGAAATTTTGAGGAACTAAGTTAATAGAATATTAGAAGAAGAAATGATTATACGAGCTGCGTAGAAAATCTTCGTAACAAAACTTGAAATAATGCCCTTAACAGAATAGATAATCAAGCATAAGAGGGACAAAGTTTTCCAGCGTAGTTTTGAAGTATGAGAAATTGATTTTTTATGTGCTTGCACAAAAATTTGCTTATGTTATTTGAAAATTAGTTAGCTAAAGAATGTCATGGAGTATCTTGGAGACTATATTAATATTATGAAAATCCTTAGAATAAGTTATATTTTATGAATTAATTGAAAATTGTTTTTAAGGGATCTATAATTGTCCTTATGTTAGTAATATCTAGAAATTTCTATATAAAGATTGTTGTAAAAAATGTCTGGAATAATCCAGATAGTAGTTAGATCTAGAATTCTCTCCATTTTTTAAAATAAATAAGCTTTATGCCTTCCCATTTTGTACATGCCAAATTCAAGAGAAAATTGTTCAATAAAAACTTGATTATTTACTTCATCTATCTTTGGTATAAAATCTCCATTACTCTCTTCCTTTACCTTTACATATAATTTCTAACAGTGGTATTTGAGAAAGGTTTAAAGAGAAGATAGTGAGCAGCATGAACCTCCACGTGCCTCATCTCATGGAGAACTATGAGAGTTAGGTTCCAAGATGCTTGGGAAGTGTTGGAGAAAGGCTATATTAAGTCTTAAAATGAAGCAATATTATAGACGATCCAAAGTGGCTCCCTTAGGTCAGGTGGCAGATCAGAATGAATCCTAAATTGCAATTTAGGTCAGGTGGTGGTTTCCCCTTAATCCATTTGAGCTTTGCGGATGATTTCATTATTTTCTCTAATGGCTCTATAACAATGGTGCATATTCTCTTCAATTTTCATAACGTTTTTCAGCAAGCTAGTGGTTTAACTTTCAACATTTCTAAGTGTTGTTTTATTCCTATTAAGTCTATTTCTTCAACTTGTGTTCAAAGTACTGAAAGAAAATTTGGTTTAAATAAGAGGTTCCTACCATTAAAATATTTGGGTACGCCTCTGTTGACCCCTATACCTCAAACCACGCGATAAAGAACCCCAATTGGTGAATTAATTTGTTAAAACTCCCTCGTTGAATAAGAAAAGCGAGTGGAGGCCGAGGCCGAATTTTCGGAGCCCACAGCCTCTCTACAAGGGTAAGAAAAGTTCACATTTATTTGATGATATTTTCTCAACTATCCATATGAAATTTTCCTCTTGGACCTTCAATTTTCTATCTTATGGTGGTAGACTTATTTTGATTAAGCATGTTCTTTGTTCTATCCCTATATATTTGCTTCACACTTTGTGCCCGACTTTAAATGTTTGTAGTAAGATGGAGGTTTTATTTAATAAATTTCTTTGGGGCTCTAAAGAAGGTAATCGTTCTATTGTTTGGGGCTCCTAGAAGAATTGTTCTAGAGCTATGGATAAGGACAAATAAGGATTCAAAACATTTACGGATATGATCGGGACCTATAATCATAAATTATGGTATTCCTTTAGAGCTAAAAAACATTTATGGGCTAAGTTTATGGTGTCTAAGTATTGTGTTAAAGCACCCTTTGAATTGTGTTTTTAAAAAAGGTGACTCTTTTAATTGAAAAAGATTATGTAACATTAAATGGGAAGCTGAGGAGTTTATTCAATGGGGTTTGGGAGTTGGTGAAATTTATTTTTGGCAAGATAAATAGTTGGATAATTTTTCTATTGGTAATCTTTAATACACCCATTCTATCTCTATTGTAAAGTTAAGGATTTTATTTGTAATGAGGGTTGAAACATTGAATTACTTTCTAATTTTGTGCTTGAATTTATTATCAAGTTGATTCTCAAGATTTTGATTCATTTGGAGAGTGAAAACTGCATTTTTTTTCAATCACTCTAATGATGGGAATTTTAATATTAAATAAGTTTGGAATACAATTAGACAACCTCTATCTAGGAAATATCTTAATGTTCTTTCTAGCATGCGAGTATCCCTCCTTATTCTTTTCTTATTTTGAGGATTTTACATAATTATATTCTTGTAGATTCTATTCTTCTTAAAAAAGGTTTATATAATATTTCCAAATGTCAATGTTGCTATCACATTGAAAATATGAATCATGTGCTTTTTCAAAGACCTATTGCTATGAAAGTCTGGATTCATTTTGATAATATGTTTAAAGTGTTTTCTACTATTCGATTTAACTTTATAGCTGATGTTCTCAATGAGTGGTTTATTAATTACTACTAAAGGTCATATTCGTAATATTCTTCCTATCTTTATTTGCTGGTTAATTTGGAGTAGTAGGAATGCTTTTAAATATGAGAATATTAAAATGGATGCTACTATTGTTATCTCTAAAGTGAAGAATAAAATTTGTCAACTTTTTGTTGCGAAACTTTTAAAGGTTATCATCATCTAGCTTGTGAGTTTTGGTTTAATTTTTTCTCCCCTACTGTTGGTTGTAGTGACAGGATTATTTATTGGATGAAACCTGATGTCGGGTGTTTTAAAATTAATACTAATGGTGCCAGAAATAGTTCTAATACGGGTTGTGGTGGTACTATCTGAGATTCTAATGGTGTTGTGATTGTGGCATTTGCTGGTCCCTCTAATACTACAACTACAATTCAAGCCGAACTTGAAAGCCTCTTGTTTGGGATCCAATTAAGCAATTCTCTTGGCATCACTAATTTATGGATTCAAGTTGATGCTTTGCTCATTATCCATTATGTCAATGGTAACATCTCTTCCAATCTAGTTAATTTCTATAGGATCAGAGATATTAAGTATTGGCTCTCGCTCATTACTTTTAAAATTTCTTACATCTTAAGGAAGGGGAATGTTGTTGCTGATTCTCTAGCTAAATTGGGTTGTAATTTAGATAAATTTATTTAGTACTATGAGCATACTCTTCCTAAAGAGACCAAAGGGCTAGCTAGATTAGAACGGATGAGTCTTCCTTACATTTGTTCCCATTAGCTCTCTTGGTTTGGCTCTATTTTGATGAGTTTACTTTTTTGGTTTTTATGTTGGGACTGCTGGGCTTTCACTGCCAGTTTTGGTTTTATGTTTCATGCCTTATCTATATTTTCTATCTATTTGAAGGCTGGTATCTTGTGTTGTTGTTGGCTGGCAACTCATGAGATTAGGGGGTTATATTTTTGATGATATTGGTACTATGCATCTGACACATGCTCTTATTTATGATTTAAATCTACTTGATTGCATGTCCTCCTTTTCGTATGTATTGAACACTATTTTGCTAAATATTCTTGGGGAAATGAGTTGTCTCGCTTGGACGCTGTTAATTTGCTCCTGTTTCAAGGGGAAATTTTCATGTGTTGGTCCAGTTCCAATCTGGGTTGCTGCTTCTCTTGCTTTACGAGGCTTATTAATTTGGTTTGGAATTGGGTTTGCAGAAACTATACTATCATTTTTTATAGCAATTCGGGTGTTAAGAAACAAGCGTTAACTATTATCCTTGTCTATTTGAATGATGGTTTCTGGTCCTGCTGTTGGCTGGTGGTGGTTCCCAGGATTAATATTGAATTGCATTTCGGGTGTTATGTTTCTAGTGATGTAACCACGCATACGAGTTATCCTCATACCAATGGTTTCAATCTTATGGCTTTTCCGTTCCCCTTCTCTGATACCATGAACAGTGCTTATCTGATTATCTATTTTTGCTCTTGGATTACAAAGAATTTGAGTTATTGTAAGAACTTTGTTGTTTGCTTTTATCAAATTGAGGGCACCATTTTGCTAGGTTATATCAACAATTGTATCATTTTCTGTTTACATTTGATTTGTTATAAAACTGCAAATTTCTTGCCATACTCTTGTTTGTTTTGTAGTTTGATTCTTTTGCAAGTTAAAGGGATTGAGGAATTGGAGTGTAGCAGGTTTTTTGTAGGAAGACGGAGCCGAAAGAATTTCACTTTTCTTCCTTTTTTGGGTCCTCGTTCTTACAGGCCTAGAACATTACTAGATTATTTTGTATTTTGTAGTACAGGGAACCATCGGCTCATAGGTTTATTTTTGAAATTTTTGTATCTCTTTTGAGCAGTAGTGAGCTGAAGGTTCTCTTTAAAGACTTTGTAATATTTTTTTTAATTAACACGTAAGCCCCCTTTGGGGTTTCCCCTAAAAAAAAATACATGGCTTATGAAGGTGTATAAAATATAAAAGCAGTTTGGCTTTAAACAATTTAGGTTAAATTTGATAAGCAATCAAAGAAAGAAGAAGATAACATTGAGGATTATTTCATTATTCTTAACAATGATCAATCAACAGATGACAAAGAAAGTTTAACAGATTTTCAAATAATATAAATGACCCCACACTTTGTAAATGATAAATTTGAGTACATCATAATTGTTATTGAAGAAGTGATGACTTGGAATCAATATTTGTCAATGAGCTTACGAGCAACGACATAATAAGAAAAAGAAAGACACTACTAAGCAAGCCCTCCACTTAAAGTATATAGTGAAGAATAAGAAGATAGCACATTGATTTACTTCATTTGAAGAGCATTAGACTCTACATCAAATAACAACAACATCCCAACAAAATGGTTTGACAAAAATAGAAAAAAAGAAATCCATTATCGTTAATATGGTGCAAAGAGTAAAATAAAGTAAGAATATGTCAAAGGAACTTAGTCCTAAGGTTGTGGCATTTTTTGTTTATATCCTTAATATAAGCACAACTTGAATCCTAAAGGATATGATACCTCAAAATCATTAACAAAGAGAAAGCAATTATATCTCTAGCTCACAAATATTTGTATATGTGCATGTTCTTAAACAGGGAAGTGCCAAGCTTGATGATTTAAGCTTTAAACTCATATTTATCTAGTATAAATTCAAAGATTATCAATTATTTAATTTTAATACTTTTAAAGTTATTTTTAACATAAGTTTGAATTTTAATGAAGAATGAGCATAGAATTAATAATAGAAAATTGAAGTAAATCAAGATAAAGAGAAAATACACAAGAAGCTACAAGGTGCCATCTTCTCTATGTTCCACCTCCACACCACCATTTTTTAAAGGGAATAAATGTCAGAGAAAGGCAAGAAACCTAAATGATCGCTATTCAATGACAATTAAACAAGCCTCGATTAATTTGTTTACATGTGAATATTAAGCCATTAGAATTTGAATAGGAAATATCAGATGAAAGGCATGATGAATGAGGAAATAAAGCATCAAGTGAAGAATTTCATATGGAAACTCAAACTCAATATCAAGGAAAATAATATATGTATTGATATCAAATGGGTGTACAATAAAAAGAAGAATGAAAAGGGAGATGTTGAAAGATAAATACAAAGTTGGTAGTGATATTGGGCTGTGGAGTAACCTATAGAATTGTAAAATGAATTAGGGCTCTATCAATCCCTAGCAATACTTATGTTTTCTTTATATATATATATATATATATTATAAAATCCCCACTTAATATATATGCAAGTATACGAGCTGAATCAAGTAATATAGTGATAGAGTGGAGTATCGATCTCACGATGAAGATATGCTAACTTTCTAAACACTAGTATATTCTATTTAAATTATAATAATTAACCCACTCAATAAAAATTAAAGGTTTTAGAGATTCAAGAACTTAAATAAAATTAGATAAATGTAATGAACGCACTTTATGAATATTATGTTTTGGATTAATGAATTTAAATAACATATTTTTTTCTAATGAATCTCTTTTAATTATGATGCTATTCAAAGTATATGTATCCCTAAATCATTATCAAGCTTGTAGGAACAAAGAATATCTATCGACTTCCTACAATTATATCATCTCCTTACGAATTTAGTACATTTCATACCCTATACCTAGGAATAATGCATACTAATTCAATATTCCTGGTTATGCTTTCTTCCCTCCATCGAAGCCTCACATTACACTTAATTTTTACTATATATTGCCATTATATGCATTAAATAAATATATGATAATATTGAAAATATTTGTTTAATCATTTAAAGAATAAGATAATTCAGTAATATTACATATGATACTTACATCATCAATCCAAAATAAGAGAATTTAGCAAGACATGTAGTAGAATTGAAGCAAACTCATTTTCATTAATAGCATGATAGAAAGAAAATATAAGAGATAGATATCACAAGAAGGTAAATGGATCTCCTCTACACTCATTTTGTTTACTTGCATATTTTCTTTCACAAACACATGCCAAACACTTTAATGATTGTATCAAGTACTTCTATAAATTCCCTTATTTGTCACCCTAAGAGAAATTCAGAGAAGCACTCTAAATTGTACAAAACTTATTTAACTGACTAAACTCCTTTACAATCATAACATAATGACTATTTATAAGAAAAAATAAAACAAGCATCTGGCACTACGACGCTAGAAAGATCAATACTTATGTGCCTAATAAAAAAACTAACACTGTTGCGCTATTTTTTCGATGCTACCGCAGCACTTGCTAATGTGGATCGGTTACTTGGTGAACATCATGTCACTTTGCTGATAGATTGTGTCCTTGGGAGGTTACAACTTTTACTCTATGGCGCTACTAATTTTTGGACGCTAAGATGCCAAGAGGGCAATTTGAGTCCCGAGGTTTTATGGATTATGACACAGTGGTGCTAGACAACAAAGAGCTCGACCCCGCAAAGTTGATATTTTACCATAACAGTTCTGCTCGATAGAGAAATCAGTGTTGAAATGTTGATATTATGGCGCTCCGGTGATGTCTTTGATGACGCTGCGGCATTATTTGTTCCATTGTCGCAACACTATATGAATTTTAGAATTTCAACCTTTCTCTATTTTTTTTTCCTACACAAAATAACTAAAATAAAATATTTTTATTTTAAATATAACACTTAAAATAACAAATTATTTGCACTTATCAGGTAGAAAAATGACACATGAAAAAGTAAAAACATCAACTATGATGAGGTATAATTTATAATTATTTGTATTAAAATTATTAATTTGATAATTTCTCTTATTACATAAAAGTGTTGGTTCATTTATCGAATGGATATGAAAATTGCATTTTTAAATAGATTTATTAAATAAATAAATGTTGAGCAATACTTGGTTTATATTAAAAAGGACCATGAATTAAATGTTTATAAAAAACCTTTACTAAGCATGGAATGCAATAATTGATTCTTCAAATAAAATGATTATATTCATTGCAGTGTCCTCTATCTGATTTTGCATAAAAATAAAGATACATTACTTATTTGTATGTAGATTATCTTATTTTTACAAGCCACATAGTTAAGGAGTTCAATCAAATCATAGTGTGAGAATTTGAGATGATACATACTAAACATATGTCATGTATGTTTTGTTAGGAAATAATGAAGCACATTTGAAGTCATCTTAATCACATATAACTTATGCAAAAGAGGTCCTTAAAAAAATTCAAAATGGAAAATTAGAAATTAATAAACACCCTAGTGAGATATGGCACCAGTATACCAAAGAATGATGAAGTAAGAGTGGTGGATCCAGTAAACATCTAAAATTAAATTGAATTTTAAGGATATTTAACATGTATAATGTGTCAATAGTTCTAGTAAACTAATCATAAATTCTTTCTTTGGAGAGCTTACCTTTACACTAAGAGACTACTTGTCCTAAAAAAATTAAAATATTTATGGTAAATTGACATATCATTTTCCTTAGGTCTAGCCTGCTTAACCTACTTCAACCTCTTGATTAAATTAGCATACTTTAGTGTAAACCCTATAAATAGAATGAGTTTATTTTGATGATAATAAGTATATGAATAATAATGATTTAATAAGTGAATAAAAAATTAATATGACTCAAACATCTAGATGGATGAAATGCACAAATATAAATACATGATCAAACTAACAAGAAGATGAAGAGAACTAGCTATTGAAGATAGTGTTACATATAACATCATGACTTATTACAACATTACTAAAGATAAATTAAAAAAAGATATTTTATTTATATTTATGAAAATTTTATTTTTAAATTATTTCATATTTTATTTTGCCCCCATCTTAATTATATAGGTAAAAAAATAAATTGAAAATTTTATATATTTAAATTATTAAAATACATTCTATTTATTACAACAACAAAAAGCTTTTATCTTATTGCGTGGGGTCGGCTACATGAAACATTTTTTCTCTATTGTTTCCTATTAAGAGTCAAATTTTAATTTAAATCTAATAAAAAAATTGTCATTTTTAAGACTTTCTAACCAAGTCTTTTTAAGTCTATTTCTACCTTTCTTAACATAGGTTTGATCTAATGCATATACTCTCCTAATAGGGTCATCGGATCAAAGGCTAATGTTTTATGTAACCAAACAATCAAAGGTAAATCTCTCTAAAATTATTTGTTTTCTATAGCTACACCATTCACATATAGCCATTAAGATCTTTTTTCGCCCTAGCCGCCTCTTGGCGATTTTAGGGTTCCACGAGTTCTCTTCTCTTCCGATCGTTTTTCTCCACTGGTTCTGATTTTTTGCTCGGTTGCTCTTCTTTTTTGGGTGATCTGGTGGCGCGACTGTTCTTTTGCCCAGATTTGGGGACATTTTATGGCGGATATGTCTTCTTCCAACCCATGGGGGAAGGTATCCAACCCGATCCATGGTAAAAGTAAAGGTTTCTTCAACTTGGAATGTGAAGCTCCATCCAAATCTCCTTCTAGGTCTTTCAAAGATGTTTTGTCGGGTGATCCGATGCAAGGTGAAAATGTTCCTAAATTTACCCAGTCGATTATTAACGGTGCTCCTACTGTTTTTATTTCTGATGAGGACATTCTTAAACTTGCATCCCCTTTTAAATTTACTTTAAATGGAAAATTTAATCTGCGTAGACCTAATCTGGACACTATTCGACTATTTTTTGCAAATCTTAAACTTTCTAGTTTTTATTCCATTGGTTTACTGGATTCTCTTCATGTAGCGATTCAACTGTCGAACGATATGGATTATAGTCGTATTTTTGCTAGACGTTCCTATTTTATTAGTAACTGTCAAATGAAAGTTTTAAAATGGACTCCTTTTTTTTTATATTCAAGAGGAATCCCCTATTGTGACGATATTGTTCTCTTTTCCGAATTTGCGTTTACATTTTTTTAATCCACAAGTTTTGCATGCTCTCGGGTCTATTTTTGGAAGGCAGTTGCAAACTGATCAAGCGACTGCTTCCAAGACTAGGCCTTTTGTTGCTCGTGTCCTTGTGGAAGTTGATATTTCTAAGAAACATGCGAAAGAGATTTGGGTTGGTTCCAAGGATTTTGGTTATATGCAAAAGGTTGAGTTTGAGAAAGTGGTGGATTTTTGTAGCCATTGTAAAATGCATGGTCATGGTGCTGCTGATTGTTTTAAACTGCACCCTGATTTAAAAAATATATATATTAAATCTAATATCGGTAATGCTGATTTACCTGTGAAGGAACAGGGTCATGTTATTGCGGAGGACACGCTGGTGGGGGATAAAGATATTGCTCTGGAATCTGTTGAGGTAAATCCGTTAGCTGTTAATCCTTTAGATTTACCGGATAATTCAAATGTTGGTAGAGCTGCTTTGGAAGGTAATTTAGTTAAAAAGGAAGATGTTACTATTCCTAATTTATATGTCTCTATTGACTCTATGCTTCATGATAATGTTTTAAATCAAGAAAATATTGTTTTGGATACTATGCTTACAAATACTATTGCCAATGTTGCGATTAATGTTAATTCTGAGTTTAGTGATAGTGAAGAAGGGGAATTTGTTCCATCAGTGATTGTGGATAACAGTAAAGCTCACCAGTTAACCAATACCAAAAATGGGGAAGCTGTTTCTGATAAATGTAAAGATGAAGGTTCTACTTCTAATTCTTTGGGGGAGGAGGAGTTTATTAAAATTAATAGAAAAAAAAAAAAAAAAAAAAAGGTAAAGATGTGCTCCCTGCTACTCCACGATCCACTAGAACCCAAGCTAAATTTAAAGGAGTTTCTAATGGTTAAGTCTCTTATCTGGAATATTAGAGGGGTGGGGGGTAAAGATTCTAGGATTAGAGTTAGAAATCTTTGTAGAATTCATAACATCAACTTATTAGTTTTACTTGAACCTATGATTAGCTCAGATAAACTTGTTACCACTTCTTCTAAGTTGGGTTTCTCCAATAAGTTTGCTAATTGTTCTAATAAGATCTGGATTATGTGGAATGATTAAAATTGATGTTTTAGGCGACTTTGCTCAATTTTTTCATGTTAATATTGAGAAGTTTAATTTCAAAAGTAATGCCTCTTTTGTTTATGCCGCGTGCTCCAGAATTGGCAGGTTGTCTCTTTGGGAGCAATTATGTAATTTTGCTTCTTCTAATATGGGACCGTGGTGTGTTGGTGGAGATTTCAATACCATTGCTAATGCTAGTAAGAGATTGGGAGGGGCTCTGTCGATCCTTAAAGTTATGGAAGATTTCAATTCCATGATAAATCATTGTGATTTACATGATATTGGTTTCTTTGGTGGTGCCTACACTTGGAATAGAGGTACTCTTTGGCAACGTCTTGATAGATTTCTTTTTAATAATGATTGGATTGCTAATTTTCATATGACTCATGTTGAACATTTAAGTAGAACTACTTCTGATCATGCGCCTTTACTTTTATCTATTAATGCTAACAAGAGTTTTATTCCTTCTGCCTTTAAATTTCAAAATATGTGGATCTCTCATCAGATTTTTTAAATGTGGTTAGTATGAATTGGCAAGCCCCTATTTTTCCGAATAATAATATTCATGGTATGGCTAAGTTATGGAACAAAATTAGTAGAATGAAACAGGTGCTTAGATGGTGGAATAAGCATGTTTTAAAAAATCTTTTTGATAATATCAAAGAGGCTGAAAATGAGGTGGTTGATTTGGAGAAATGTGTTGCTTTGAATCCTGATAGTGGTAACATTTCCAACCTTAATAATGCTAAGCTTAAGTTGTTTACTCTTCATGAACTAGAGGAGATGTATTGGCAGCAAAAGGCTACCACTAGGTTCATGGTTGAAGGTGATAGAAATATGCGTTTTTTCCATGTTATGTACAATAAGAAAAAAGTCAAGAATTATATTTTTAAAATTTTGGACAAAGAGGGAAGGATATTGGAGGACGAGATCTCCATTATCAATTTGGATGTGGTTTTAGGAGTATTTTTAATAGTAATTTTAATCCTTTTTCCATTGAATTGTTCCTAATTGTATTACTGATAGTGAGAATATTATGCTTACTAAACCTTCGTTGGAGGAGGAGATTTGGAATATCATGCAAACTATGAATATGGACTCGGTGGCGGGTCCTGATGGCTTTACTACTAAATTTTTTGTTAAAACTTGGCATATTACCAAGTTTGATATTATTGAAGCTGTCAATGAATTTTTTTCTGGGAAGCCTTATGTAAAATTCTTTTCTTCCACTAATATTGTTTTAATTCCCAAGAAGGATCTTACCAATGATTGGAATGATTTTAGACCCATAAGTTTATGTTCCTTTTTTAACAAGTTAATTTCTAAAATCATTTTGTCTAGATTGGTGAATATTCTTCCTAGAATTATTTCTCAAAACCAAACGGGCTTTGTCAAAGGTAGAAGTATTTTTGACAGCATTCTGCTTACTTAAGAGATTGCTCATGATATTAATGTCAAATCCAAAGGTGGTAATATTATTTTCAAGTTAGACATTACTAAAGCTTATGATAATTTGAATTGGGAATTTTTATATAAAGTACTTGCTTTATTTGGTTTTAGTGCTGCTTTCATTTTATTGGGTAAAAATAGCATTGAGAATTGTTATTTTTCTGTCATTATTAACGGTGCAAATCATGGTTTCTTTAAGTCTTCTCAAGGCTTAAGGTAAGGTGACCCCTTGTCTCTTGCCTTGTTTATTATTGCTGTTGATTATCTGTCCAGGAGTTTAGAGGAATTATTCAAGAGACATCCGTCTTTGCATTACCGTATGATGGGGGGTATTCCTATCTCTCACCTCTGCTTTGCTGATGACTTTATTATTTTCTCTAATGCTTGTTTAAATAATATTAAAATTTTAGTGAAGTTTCTTGAAGGTTTTCATAAGGTCAGTGGTCTCAACATAAATAGGCAAAAGAGTAATTTCATTGTTGTTAATTTGGTTAATCAAGCCAAAATTAATGAGATTATTAGTTTGTGCAATTTTAATTGTGTTTTTTTCCCTATTAAGTACTTGGGTACTTCTATTTTTAAGGGTAGGAAGAAAGCTTCTATTTTTGAGGATATGTTCAATGTTTTTCAAAGTAAAATTTCTAATTGGACCACGAGATTTTTGTCTTTTGGGAGTAGATTAATGTTGATCAAGCATGTGTTAAAATCGATCCCTATTTTTATTTTCTATACGCTTCATCCTTCACCTGCTATTTGCTTGAGGTTGGAACGGTTAATTAACAAATTTTTCTGGGGTGCCAATAATGATCACTCTTGCATTTATTGGGCTTCTTGGACTAAAGTTTGTGGGCCGATTAATGAAGGTGGTTTGGGTTGCAAGAGTATTTTGGAGATGGTGCATGCTTTCTCCCATAAGTTATGGTTTGCTTTTAGAACTAAAAACAGTCTTTGGTCTAATTTTATGCATATTAAATATTGTAAGGAAGTCCATCCTTTATTTTGCAGTTTCAAACCTTCTGATTCTTTGGTTTGGAAAAGATTGTGTAAGATTAGTTGGGAAGCTCGTCAATTTGTTCAATGGGGTTTGGGCAAAGGAGATATTTCTTTCTGGCAGGATAACTGGTTGGGTAATGGGTCTATTGATAGCATGCTTAATACTCATACTCTGATAAATACTAAAGTTTCTAGTTTTTTGGTGAATGGTAATTGGAATATTACTGAGCTTAGCAATCTTATTCCTATTGAGCTGATTAATCAAATTCTTAGTATTCCTCTTCAGTTGAATGATAAGGATTGTATCCTTTTTAACATATTCTCTAATGGCCGATTTAAGCTTAATATGGTGTGGGATAATTTCATAATTATGCAAGCTAATTCTATGGTTTTAAAGGCCTTGTGGAACAATAACATCCCGATTTCTTATTCCATTCTTGCGTGGAGAAGCATTAAAGGGTTTTTACCTGTAGACAATCGTCTCTGGAATAAAGGTTTTTTCCTTCCTTCTAAATTTCAGTGCTATTTTAATATTGCAAGTATTGAGCATGTTTTTATCAGTAGTCTTACGGCCCAAACTGTTTGGAGGTTTTTTGCTAACTCTGTTAACAAAGTTTTAACTGTGACTGGTAATGACAATATCTATGCTATGCTTTCTGTCTGGATGATTCCTACTAAGGGTCACATCTTTAATATTTTTCCTATCTTTATTTTCTGGTTCATTTGGAAGGCTAGAAACGAGGCTAAGCATAGTGGTGTTAAAATTAATGCCAATGTCATTATTTCTAATGTTAACAATAAAGTCATTCAAAGTTTCTCTGCTAATCTCATTAAAGAGAAAGATTTAAAAAATTGTGTTAGCTTTGCTTCTTCTCTTGGTATTGATTTGGATGGGGTTCAGGTGGGGAGAAGGGAGAGGGTGGTCAGGTGGTTAAAACCTACCCAGTTTTTCTTTAAGCTCAATACGGATGGCTCTGTGGATCATTCTTCTGCGGGGATGGGAGGTATTTTGCGTGATTGGTCGGGTGAGGTGATTTTAGTTTTTGCGGGCCCTTTATATCTGTGTAAAGCCATTTTTGCTGAGCTTATGGGTCTGGCTAAGTGGCTGGAATTGTGTCAAAGTAGGGACTTTTTTAATATTGAGATTGAGGTGGATGCTTTGCTTGTTATTCAGATGATTAAGAATGAGAATAGTTTAAATCCGCAGTTTTTCTATCTCATTAGAAGGATTCGGCATGCTATGTCTAAAATCAATTGTTCTTTGAATCATATCTTGAGAGAAGGAAATGCTTGTGCTGATTGGTTAGCAAAATTTTGTTGCACTTCTAGTAATGATATTGAGCTTGATGTTGTTAATTTTCCTAACCAATTATTGGGCGTAGTTAGGCTCGATATTCTGGGTCTTTCTTACATTAGGGGTAATTGATGGGTGTTTTCCTAGGTTTTTGGTCTGTCGATGTTGGGTTCTTTCTTTCTTATTTTCTTTGTGCTGGGTGTTTTTTGGTTGCTGGGCTATTTTCTGGTGGTTCTGATTGTTGTTGTCATGGTTGTTTATGCTCCTTATTTTTATGCAATGGTTTTCTGGATAAGGGTGGTGTTGTTTTTTTTGTTTTTTTGTGATTACTGTAACAGGTGGGAGAATTTTTGGATTTTATTTTTTATCTGGCTGGTGGGAGTTTTATTTTTGGCTCTGTTTTTTATGTGTTCTTTGGAGAATTGTTGTAGGGGTTTTATCTGGTGTTCTTTTCTGTCTTTCTCCAGCTGAGATTTTTATTTTGAACGTCTTAATTTGTGTGTGTTTTTGGGTTATAAGCACTGGAATGATTGTATTGTCAAGTTTAGTGTTGCTGGGCATTATTATTTGGGGTCTGTTGTTATTCCTGCTTCCGGTGATCCTGGGTATCTTTTAGTTCTGCAGCTCTGCCACCTCTGGAAGGGTCGGTTTAACAGGATTTATTTTGGTTTTTTGGATTCTATTGATGTTATTTCCTATGTTAATAATACTCTTTTTGAGAGATCTACCTGCAGGATTTTCTACAACTCTCGTGGTACAATCTGCTCTGTCTGCAAGAGATTCTAAAAAATAATTTCTTATACTATCACTCTCAAGTTGTCTAATTAACAACTATATATAAGTCATCACAAATTTTGTGGATCTATGTTAATCTTCTAACTCTTAATTTAGATCTAGTCATCTTTTTGTTCTAAACCCTTGAATTTTTCATATAACTATTATTTTAGATACATTCGAAACTGCTAATAAACTTATTATAAGTAAACCATTTTGAGACCTCTCAAATGTTAGAAAAATCTTTCGCATAACTCTAAAATTGTAAGACTTCCAATCCCTCATTCTTGAACTATTCCTTCATAAAAATTGTGAGCAAACATTTGAAGAGAAAATGTGTTAAATCATTTGCAAAGAAATCCATATTTATTATCATTAATTGGTAATCGAAATATTTTAAGAAATTATTTTCATTATTGTCATTTCATATTCTTATAGTTTTTTGGAATTTTTATTCCTAAATTATTTATAGATTAATTGGCTAAGTGTTGTATTGTATTTTGGGTTACACTAACTCTACAAAATTGAGGTATAGATGAAATGATTTTTCATCTAATCAGGTATATATGAAATTGATGCTAAAGTAGCTAAAGAGGATTTGGGTTTATCTGCTCTGAGACAAAGTGGTAAGGACCTCTTCAACCCTTAGACCTCTATATACTTTGAAGGGTTCTAAATAATATCAACGGGTGATGTTATTGAGTTCAAAATTAAGTAAGAAAATGACGGTTGGGTGATGGTCATGGATGTCATTGATCTCATTGGACAAGAGTTTCTTATTGCGATCAGTAGTAGGGATGGTCAGTGACTCTATATAATGCTGTTTTGTTACGTATGAAACTAATCTTCTAAAATTATGAAGTGTTTTCTATGCGGAGATTATTATTCTCCTCCATAATATTGGTGATGTAGCACATGGAAGTGGTTATATTACTTGAAAAAGTGAAAGAACTTATGAATCTTGAGCTATGAAGAGTAAGAACAAGAGGAAGAATAAAAAAATAAAAGTAGTTATGCATTTATTCTAATGTTATTTATGTATTTTCGTAAATTTTTAAGTATTTAGTAATGTAAATGTTATGTGGACTTCATGTTGATGTAATTTAACAACTTTTATGAGTTTTACATTTAAGTCTAAGTCATGTTATATGAAGCATGGATAGTCGTGCTAGTATGCATGAGAGAAAGGTGATGGTTCTAGGATTACTAGTAGGCCCACCCCTTCATTTAGGGGTGTCAATTTCGGGTCACGGGTCGGTTTCGGGTCAAACCCGAAACTGACCCGGCACTATTCGGGTCAACCCAAACCCGACCCGTTTTTAAAAACGGGTCGGTTTTCTGAACACAAACCCGACCCGCTTCGGTCCGGGTCAACCCGACACGACCCGAATGACCCGTTTCCAACAATAAATTTACTAATTTTCGGGTCAAAACGGGTCAATCTCCTCTTTTCGGGTCAATCTAGGGTTGCTGGGAAAATCGGGTTTTCAGGTCAAAATCAGGTCACTTTCTAATCAATTTCGGGTCAAAGGGTTAACCCGAACCGATTTTTGAAACGGGTCAAAATGTTGAACCCGAACCTGACTCGTTTCGGGTTCGGGTTGACCCTAACCCGAAATTTTCGGGCCTGTCTTTTCAGTTAGTATTTAGTTTTATAAAATATTATAAAACTCAAATAAAGATATTTCGGTCTTCCTTACATGTTTTTTGAGAGAAATCCAAAAGACTAGGGGGCTTGGTGACTGGCCATTTCCAAAGAGATTGAGTGTTCTTGAATTCTTATCTTGTTGAGCTGATTTTAATTTTATAAAATTTATTTTTACTACAAATTTGTTTTTTCTAGTGTTTTAATCCATCTTAAGAAAAAAATATTAAATTCTCTCCCTCTAATTCCAAGTCAAATCTTACTTACTAGAGTCGGCCAAGAAATAAGTCTTTTCTAGACTAGTTTTGTTTTTCTTGTTATTTGATCAACAAAAACTCATTGATATTCTGTCAAAATCTACACAACCTTAGAACACATTTCTATCTACGATAAACCTAAATTAATTTGGAGTTGCTCTGTCAAAAATTTTGAGTTAGTTCTCGATTTTGTTTGCTATTCAATCAAGTCATGCAATTGTTTTCATTTACAAATAAAATCCTGAAAATAAATATTAAAAAACCTCAAAAAAATCTTAAAACTTCCAAATTACATCTAGGAAGTTTTCTTGGTCATTTTCAATTAGAATTACTAAATTGCACCCATCACACATAAATCCACAATTAAATCCCTAACATTGGTCTTTTTAGGGTAGAACTGACCTAAACCTCTTCTAGAACACATTTAGACAATCGAAACATCTCCAATACTTACCAAAATTTTTAAAAATATGCTAGAAAACGTCAAATTCAAATGAAACCCAAGTTTATTGGATTTGGATATCTATACGTACAGATCAAATCAATTGATAGAAGTTGGATTTACATCTTTGTATAGATTGTACGGCTTGTGACTTGTCTCCAAAATTCATACACCTTCTAAGAAACTCTTTAACTAAATTTTAATCTTAACTTTTCTAATTATATTAGAAGAGTCCTCCATCCACCACCAATTGATCACATCTATGATTTAAAGTCCCAACACCCCACCCTGTAATCATTTTGGTATCATTGCATATATTGGAGAAATATTAGAAGATTTGAAGGAATAGTAGGAAACCATTTGTAAAATTATTATTATTGAATTTTCATATTTGCATTAGACCATTACAATTCTCTATAAATCTTTTTAAAATTTTAAAATCATAATGTTTGAATTTACTATCATTATATCTTTATAAAAATAATATTATGAAAGAGGTAGTTAATGCACAAAATAAATTTCAAGAAAATATAATGAAAATTAGTAATTTACTAAAAGGTTTGAGGGGTCAAATATTATGTAACAATTCTTGTGAACTGAATAAAATCATAATAATTAAAATTGAATCCACAATTTAAGCTGAATCCCTTATTAAAGTTGATATAATTATCATTACCTTAAACACTTCAACTTTTACAAATGTTTTTTAGTGGCAATCCGCCTACCTTGAATTTTCTTAAAATAACATCATTCGATATACAAACACTTATATGATTATTCCAATGATAATATTTATTAGCAAATTCTTTCAAACACATTTGCAAGATGGAAAGGATCTTCCCAAAAAGTACCACATGCTATTATTCCTACCCCTATAGTTACTCCTCCAATATTGAAGCATTCCTATGACACATCTATCTAACTCTTCTGAGAAGATTTCTTTGTGGTCCAATGGAAATGATGTAGCACAGGAACGCAATTCTTCCACTAGAATAAGGGCAAGCGCATATGAAGTTTAATATATAAAGAGTTAGAATAAGAGTAAGATCAAATGATCGAAGAAATAGTTATACATTTAGTCTAATGTTTTACATTGTCATGTATTTAGTATTCTATGTGCTATATGGAATTTTTAATGTAATTTACTTTTCTTAAGTTTTTCATTTAAGTCTAAGCCATGTTATATGAAGCATGGGACCATCATACTAGTATACATGAAAGAAAGGTGGTAGTTGTAGGTGATTATTACTGGGCCCTATAATAACGTTAAAAAAAATTAAATAAAAAATGAAAATAGTTGAATTTGTATTTGAACTGGAGTGTTGTGGCATTAGATCGGTGAGCACAGCAGTGCTAAAAGTTGCTTTTGTGATATTGAAGGCTCTATTCTTCAATAATTTTGAATTCAACATTTAAAACTACAACATTGGGTAGTGGTGCTACGACGCTATACATGAAAACATATTTTTATGTATATTTTTCTCCACTCCCTCACACCAAGTAGTCATAGATGGAAATGGAAGAAAATAAAAGGGAGAGGAAAAATAGGAGAGAGGAAAAGAAAATTTGGATTTTGATTTTAATAAAGTTTAACCTTTTAGTTCTTGTGTTGGCTTGAATTCATTTATTTCAAGTTTGAATCATAAATATTATTCCTCCCTCATTAATTAGATCTTAATTGCTCATAAACCCATAAACTCAAATGCAAGCCTTATGAACTCTTATTCTTCAAATGGCCACAATAGGAAAATAACCTATTTCCACCGGAATAATTAATTGGAAATCTTATAATTTTTGTCAGAAATTACTTTTTTTACGGAATTAATTCCATCAATAAGAAGCTCATAGGAAAATATTTTTTGGTAGAATTATTTCTAATTGAAATATTTTTGATGGATTTTTTATGGATTACTGATAGAAATTTGGTACTTTAACCAGTGAATACATATCCACAGTAAGTTACTAATGCGGTGGAATTTCTGGCTAAAACTTTCTCTAGAAAGTTTAGACAAATTTTTTAGCTAAAAATTCTATAAAAAATTACTGATGGAAGATTCTACTTTAACCAATCATCCACTTTCAGTGCTATATTATTCTCTTTTCTCTATTCTCTTGCATCAATCTTCCTTTGAGTCACTCATTGCTCGTAAGCAATTAGTGATCCAATGAGATTATAAATAGAATAAATATTTAAATCCTTCGATTCTGTAATAGCAATAATTTTAGCTTCATATATAGTAGGAAAACAACGGAGAATTTTATTAATCATTTCAGTATTCGTTAGTTCCCTACCTAATGCATGCAAAGAAGTGACTATTTGAGTGAATCTTGTATACATGTTAGAAATGGATTAATTGGGTTTCATATGAAACAGTTCATAATCATGTAACAAGATATTTAATCAAGATTGCTTTACTTCATTAGTCCTTTTATATATAATACAAAGTCTATCCCAAATGTCCTTTACACCTTTGCAAGTAGAAACTCGTATGTAATCTTCAAACTTAAGTGCACAAAAGAAACTATTTAAATATTTTGCATTTAATTGTGCTATATCACAGTCTTCTATAGTTCAATCAGCAAAAGGAGTTTCAACTATAATGTCATCTATAAGTCTAGTTGGCCTAGTATACACTTCTTGAACTAAAATCCACATGCGATAATCAAGTGATTGAAGAAAAGTTGACATGTGTGTTTTCTAAAAATCAAAAGTGATATTATCGAATAATGGAGGTCTAATAATCGAATACCCTTTAGGTGTGTTTTGGTTTCCAAAAGTAGCCATTATTATTTTTTAAAAAGTAGTCTAAACTTATAGTTTTGAAACAAATCTCTGATACCACTTATTGATTCCATATAGGTTGTTAAACCTAAGAAATTGTCCCAAGACTAACCAAGGGGGGGTGAATTAGTAATTTAAAAAATTTATTGGATTTTTTAATAGAAAACTAATTTTTTGTACTTTTGAAAAAATAAAATTCTCAACCACAAATACTAAAGTGCTAAAAATAAAATGGCACAAAAATTTATAGTTGATCAAACACGAGCGACATCCACTCCGTGAAGACTTCCTCTTCAGGTATTGCACTACTACCAAAGTGACTCTCATTTTGCTCCTATAATAAGGCGGAGAAGCCTTTACAATTACTCTCTTCCACCAATCCCCAGTGCAATAGAGGACTGTCATCCTTTCACACCCTCCAAGTGTCAACAGAGAATCATCATCTGTTCACACTCTCCAAGTGTCGGCAGAGAACCGTCATTTGTTCACACTCTCTAAGTGTTGGCAGAGAACTAGCTTCTGTTCACACTCTCCAAGTGTCAGTAGAGAACCATCATCCTTTCACACCCTTCAAGTGTTGGCAAAGAATAATTGTCTATTAAAACACTCTAAGTGTCGACAGAGAACCGTCATTTGTCACACTCTCCAAGTTTCAGCAGAGAACCATTGTCTGTTCAGACTCTCCAAGTGTCAACAGAGAATTGTTTTTCTTTCACACCCTCCAAATGTCAGCAGAGTACTGGATCTTCTTCAAAGATATTTTCTCGAGCAACTAGAAAGAACAAAATAAGAGTAGTAACTAACGAACACAAAGAGATCCTTACATTTGAGTAACCTTGTGAACCCTTCACACTTCACTTGCAAGAAATCTCTCTCAAACACTCTTCTAAATACACTCTTTCACTTGCTCTTGAAAAATCATGAAGAACAATATTTTTCGCATCAGTTTTTAAGAACCTTTTATATGAAAGACATGAAAAATTGCACAAAAAATTGAATTATGCAATTTTGTGCTTGTACGATCATAATTTCGTACATACAAATAGTTCAAAAACTGTTGTGTACAAACCTTGTGTGAATCTATTCAAAATATTTTCTTACACGATGATCGTCCAGTATAAATCAAGCTTGTACTATATGAACAGTTAGAAAATTTTTCAAATTTGTCGGGACAAAAGGCTGCCCACATTTACGTACTCTCGACATCATCTATACAAATAGAAAATCATATAGTATGATCTATTAAGAAAAACTTTGCATTCATTAGGATGAAAAGGGACCTATCAAATTCTTACTCTTGATGTCGTTTGTATGAACAGGATATCGTATAGAATGATCAGTTCAGACTTTAAAAATCATCAGGACAAAAAGGGACACTTTCAATTCATACTTTTGATGTCATTTGTATGAACATGATATCGTATAGTACTATCTATTCAGAAAAATTCAGGAATCGTCGGGACAAAAAGGGACCCATCCAATTCGTACTCTAGACGTCGTCTATACAAACAGGATATCATACAGTACGATCAGCACTTAGAAAAATTTTTTAGCTTTAGTTTGTTTTACTTCACACAGGGGAAAATAACTGAATAAATAATCCCGTATGAAATAACTTCGTACAGTTTGATCAGTTTAAAAATTATAAATTTTAAACACTCCCACAGTGTGTGTGCACAATTACTCAATTATAATCACACTCTCTTAGACTCAATAAAAAGAGAAATATAGACTTCCAATTACAATAAAACCTAATCTAATCTGATTTGAAGTTTTCAACTATCTGGATCGTGATTTCCCTAAAACTTTAGTACACATAAACAACAAAAAAAATATGTCCAAAATATGTTAGGAGAAATTATAATTAAAATAATAAAATCTGGAATCATAAAAAATATACATGTTACAAGAATCCTAACAATAAAAAAACCAATCTCAAAAGCAATTATTTTTAACCACAACCAGAAAAGAGTCATGAAGCAACCGCATATTTTAAAATCTAAATTGAGAAAGAAAAACTCTAGGTCTATTCTTAATTTTAATAAGAAGAGGAGAGTGATCAGAAAGAGTTTGGCTAAGATGCTTGACATTAGTAAACTCAAAATAATTAAGTCAAACATCATGGCAATAAAACCCTATCCAACCTTTTCCATAAAGGCCCACGATCCCACGTGAAATTTTTACCAGAAAAACAAATACCATTCAGGTTGAAATTCATAATCATATCATTGAAGTTCTCCATCGATTGATAGATATGTAGAGAACCCCCTATCCGTTCAGATGGATTAGTTATAATATTAAAATCTCTACCAATAAGACATGGAAGATTACAAATATTATGAAAGTGGATGATTTGATCCCATAAAATCTTTCTAGTATAACGAAAAGAGGCAGCATAAACAAATAAAGCACAACTTTGGAAATTAGAACTTTCAATATTTTAACGCAAGACTTGAGTATAATCACCAATGACATCAATTCTAACAAAATCTTTCCAAAAAACCCAAATTTTATTGTCCACATTCGATTTAGCATGTTTAAAACCCATAAATTTAGCAGCATCAAGTAACTTATCAGCAGAAATAAGAGGCTTGAGCAAAACAAGAATAGACTCATTATGAATACGATATAAATTTTTAATTCAAACCATAGAAAAAGGGCATCCAATTCCCCTAACATTCCAAATAATAGTGTTAAACATAAGAAAATAATTATTAATGATAAGAATGCAAACATGTGTTTCTAGATTATTGTAAAACAACATTCCTTGGTTTTCTACCTCTCTTACTTCGATCCTTAGAAAAACTCAAGTCATTATCATCTCTAGCAAAACATTTATCCAACATATCCACCTCCCCCACGTCAGTAAAATCATCACTAAGATAATTATCTGTTAAAGGAAACTTACTTTCAATTATCATACCTGAATGCCCTTAGAAAGAGGAAAATCACCTTCAACAAATAAAACATCATCTTCTGCAGTAGTTTTATTGTATAACATTATCTCAGTTTGGTCTCTTGCCAACCTCTCGAGGGGAAAAATAACCTCCAGCCTTATAGGCTCATCTCTTTTAGGAATCATCTCATTAACGTGCTCATTCATAATATTAGATTGATGCTGATTAGAGCAGTTAGTGTCAAATGTAATAACGGCCATATCAGACAAAGTTTCCTTTGAAACAGGAGGATTAGATGATAAATAAGGTATATTAATGCTATCAGAATTGATATGTAACATTTTTTTCTCCCCTCTCGAGAGTTCAGAACAAAATAAAATATCCAGTTTGGGATCCACACTTTGGTCAATGAGAACATTAACCCCATTAAAAGTAGTTGGCTCAGCCTGGATAATATCAAACTGATGAATAACCGCCTCATTACCCTGAGCTTTCTCTCCAAAAGTCTCAGCAATATTATGGTTCAAAGTATCATTAACATTATCATTCAAAATACCCTCTTTCACCTCAGACTTCTCCTTCTTAAGATTCAGATGGAGTTTATAACACTCACTCAAACCATGCCCGTGCATCTTACAATGTGAGCAAAAGATAGAAAAATTTTCAAATTTGATTTTCTAAAAAAAAACCATTCAATTCAGATCCTAACCATGTCTCAGTAGGATGCTTTTTGAAATTTCTAACTCTACTAAAACATGAGCCATCGACGGACGAGAAAAAGCTGTTGTGGCCTGATCCTTTTGCAAAGGCCTACTGAGAATAGAAACAAGACCAAAGAGAATATGTGAATTAAGGAAATAAAGCCTCATATTAGGGAAACAAACCACAATAGGAGTAATCGGGGACTCCTCACGGACATCAAAATATGGTGTCCATTTAAGAAGTCGCATTTGACAAGACTAGATATAGTAAGATCTTCTCAAACAAATACTGCTATAATCCAAGTCACTGCTCAGTTGAATTGCCACATGACGTGGATCAAGCAGACCAATATGAAAGGAACCAGTAAGCTTCAGATTAACCAAAAAGTTGCGAATAATGTTAAAATTTGGAAGCTTAAGAAGAAAATTTCCATTCAAAGTAAGAGCAAATGGGGCAGCCAACTAAGAAACAAATAAATAATCAAACATTAAAGAGGGATAACCCTTAAACGAACCATGAAGAAATGGAGCTAAGAAGAAGAAAAGGATGAACTAGCAAGCACATCCTTAAAGGAACGAGATTTGCCATGAGGAACCCTAGCTATTGGAGGGAAAGATGATGACACGGTCATCATCCCCCAAACCAGCAAAAAATAAAAAGAAAATCAAAACAAAACACATAATCAACTTGAAAAACATGGAAGGAATGAGAAAATCTACCTTAAACCACTTGAGAATCTCCCCGAAGAGAGATCGTGCAAGCAAACCCTAGAACGCCAAAGAGTTGCCCGAGGCACAAAAGTAGAGAGACGTTATGTGTGAGGTCTCAAAGAACATAGATATAAATGAATCCATTGATATAAACATTAATATATATATATATATATATATATATTTTTTCATTACTTAAAATTCATTTATAATAGCCAAGAGTTATATAATTACAATACAAAGTCTATCTACTCTTAGCAATAAAACAATAAATATATATTGTAATTCGATATATCAATCATGGAGAGCAAGGAATGATTCAAAACATTTCACTGCACCAGCATTTCTTTCTTTTATTACAGCAAGTCTGATATTTACAACTTTGCAATCTTCTTCTAAATCCAATTTCGGAGAGCTGGGAAGCTAATCGATTCACTAAGCTGTATCAGAAAGTTTTGCAATTCCCACCGTTAGATTGGATCATCTCTTCTCAAATTAGGTATTGGAGGAGTTATTAGAGACCATTGTTGCAACTCGAGCTTATGAGTTTATATTTTTTTATGATAACAAATATTATGGTTCACTTTCTGTTGCCTATATGTACTTGAATTTTATGTTTATTTATTTGTGTACTAACTTTTCATAACTATGATGCACCAGTCAAGGCTCACGATTTGGGAGAACTATTTTACTTGTAATTTTCACTGATATAATTTTTTATTTCTTGATTCATGTCCTATAGGGGTGTTTGCTTGCTTTGTAACCTTGCACACACACACTTAAGATTTTTTCTATCTGATTTAGAGTTTACTATTTTGGGTAACATCGTCCAGGACGATCTGTACATCATCCTGGATGATCTGTCAAAAAATAGAAAACTTGATTAGGGCATCTTAGCCATGGAAGCCGTCATATCCCATCATCCTGGATGACTTTGTATTGGCCAGGATGATAGGCTCAAAATAAAAATAACCAGTCGCTAGATCTATTTAGGTATTAGTTATTTTTGGACATCATCCAGAGCATCGTCTAGGGCATCATCCTGGATCATCCTGGCCGATCTAGCACAATTATTCCTAAATTAATCTAGTATTTAAGGAAAGTAATTATGACTTGATTTCACAATCAAATTGTCCTGGACGATCGCAGGATCAGCCGGGATGATATGCTTGATGATTGGACATCGGACATCCCATATTCAGGGTGATGTTCAGGATGATATTCCATAATTTGTACTGATTAGTCAGGATTATATATTATCGTCCTAGATGATATGAACAAATTTCTTCTGATCATCCCAAATCACCCCGGTTGATTGAGCTTATTTTGCACTGATCGGCCAGGACGATATTCATATCAGCCTGGACAAAGTTGGCAAGTTGCAATTAATGAGCTCATTTTGAGTTATTCTATTTAAGCTTTGACAAGGCACTTTCTAAGTGTCTTTGACAGCCATTATAGCTTTATTCTTTTGGAGGGAACTTGAAGAGAGAGCTTGAAAGG
Source organism: Dendrobium catenatum (assembly GCF_001605985.2). Classification (NCBI taxonomy): domain Eukaryota; kingdom Viridiplantae; phylum Streptophyta; class Magnoliopsida; order Asparagales; family Orchidaceae; genus Dendrobium; species Dendrobium catenatum. The sequence continues at coordinate 155,704 of NW_021320137.1, read as the reverse complement.
GAGAGAGGAAATGGTGGAGTTTGAGAGAGGGAGAAGATACTTGGAGGGGATTTCAAGGGAGTGTGGAGGGGGATTCCACATGGTTGCTCCGATGAGCTTGCACCTTTGTACCATTGGATTCAATGCTTATCTTAAGGGAAGTTCTAGGAAAAAGAAGATCTCTTTGGTGATAAAAGACCCGGCTACTCTGCCGCACCGGGGAAGGTTGAAGAGATTTTAACGGCTTCTCCGCCTAGCTGTGGGGGCTAAAGGAGAGACACTGAGTTTAGTGCAATACTCAGAGGATGCCTCGGAGTAGTGGACGTAGGTCAAGGTTTGACCGAACCACTATAAATCTGGTGTGTTCTTTCCTTTATTATTTTTGCATTTAATTTTCGCATAGTGTTTTCTTTGTGGTGAATTTAAGTTTGGTTTGTATTTTGATTGAAAAAAGTTTTAAAATATCAATTCACCTCTTTTTAAATTAGCCTTAGGCTAGTTCATAAGGGCCTAACATCCCTAAAAAACTTTTAAGGGGTATCAGAGCAGAATTTATAAAATCTAGTTTTTGAAAACTTTTGACTTTTTATCCATGGCTAATTTTTATAATCGTAATATTACGGAAGGTTATTCAATCACCGGACCACCTTTATTTGAAAATATTATTTTTAATTTTTGAAAATTTTGCATGTCTACTTTTTTGCAATCAATTGATTTTCAAATATGACAAATGATTTTAACTGGTTATTCTATATCATCTCGTATTTTAGATGGAATTAAAACTGATATTCCTTTTAATCAATGGAGTAGAGAAGAGAAAATAAATGCTCAATTGAATGCAAAATCTTTAAACTATTTTTTCTACGCTTTAAATTCTGAAGATTGTATGTTAGTTTCTATATGCTACTGGTAATAAAATTTGGGATAAATTACAAACCATATACGTAGGCACTGGTGAAATCAAGCAATCCAAGTTGAATATTTTAATGCATGATTATAAACTTTTTTGCATGAAATCTTATGAGATGATCTTAGATATGTATACTAGATTTTTTCAAATTGTTACATCATTACATGCTTTAGAAAAGGAGTTTTCAAACTTTGATAAAGTCAATAAAATTATATGTTGTCTACTTGATAAATTTGATGCCAAAGTTGTTGTTATTTGTGAATAAAAAAATTTGAATGAATATTCTATTGATAATTTGATTGGCTCACTCATTGCCTACGTGCAAAGTTTGGGTCAAAGACGTTTGGATATAGGTGAAACGATAGTGCTAAACGTTAAAAACATGGAGAAAAGAGGCTTGGTTGGTGATCAAAGTGATAACATATCAAGCAAATTGAAAAGCCCAGTAAAGCATAAATATAAGCATCAACAAAAGTGGAATAAAGGTATTAATGATAAAAATGTTAAGATTTCTTCTGATGTTATTTTCTTTGGATGTAAAAAACCTGGACATATGAAAAATCAGTGTCCTAATTTGAGAACTCTTCCTGAAAAAGAAATGGGTAATGCTAAGCAAATTATCGAAAGGGCAAGTAATGAAAAGCAAAAAATCTCCTAGACAGACCTAGCTTCTAAATCATCAGACCATGAGCAAGATGATGTTTAAACCCTTGGTTATGTGTTTATTTGTTTGTGTATATTTTTTATTATTTTTTTATTTTTGGTTTTATGTGTTTTCTTTGTGTTTTTTTTTTTTCTTTTCTTTTTTCCTTCGTTACTTTAAAATTTTAAATTTATCTTTACTTTTCTATTTGAGAAGTTCTCTTTGATCAACACACACATTCACCTTTCTAAAAATGATAAACCTACCTCCTATTTTTTCTTGAATTCTAATGAAAGTTGTGGTTGATTTCTCTAAAAACAATCAAAGGAAGGAAACTCATGATTTTGTCTCTCTATCTCTCTTCTTAAAAAGGTTATTTTACTTTTGATTCAAAATGTCCATCATATTATAAATTGGATCTTGAAACTGATCGTTTTTCATCTTCCTACATTTTATTTATCGCATAGGAATCTTTTGCTAATTGTTAAATCTACCTTATAATTTTCTTAATCAAGTAATTAATTTTGTCAATAGGGTAGTTTTATTTTTATTTTTTAGATTTCAGAAAGGTAGCATATTAAAAAAATGGTCAATGATGCCTAAAATAAAAGATGCGCAATGACACCAAATTAAAAAAAAAAAGGACACACAAAGTGTATCAAATATCAAAAGATGCGCAGTGCACAAACCAATTGACAAGAGGCATGAATTGAGCCCACAAAATATAATGCTTACCATTCTTGTACTTCTTAAAGCTTAAGAAAACCCTTGATACTTTCGATACTTGAGTTTGAAAATCATGATTCCTAATTCAACAATTCGTGCATTAATCTTTTATAAGATATGTTTTATGGAAGGAGTTTTGGAAAAATTAATGTTTCTTTCTCTAATTTGTTTCTTGATTTAGATATTGGATTAAAAAAATTTTGAGCCTTTAAAAGAACTTGAGTTTGAATTAACAAATTTTGAATTTTTAAACTTTTGTGGGCTATGCGTTGTCAAAATAACTCTTCTAAGTTTTTGAATAAAATCAAGAGGTAACTTTCTCATTTTAAGAATATTTAATTTTTTCTTCACTTGATTAAGGATCATTTTTTGTCTTTTAATTGTTTTTTATTGTCATGATTATTTGTGCCCCTTCCCTTTTTGATAATGTCAAAGGGGGAGAACGTACTATTATTTTTGTATTTGTATTTTTATTTATACTTATTTTAAAATAAAAATAAATTTTTTTTTCTTCTTATGGTTATTTTAGTGAGGGGGAGATTAGGAGAAAATGTTTTCAATTTTACAAATTCAACCAGTAATATTTGCCATCATAAAAGGGGAGAGATTGTTGCAACTCGAGCTTATGAGTTTATATTTTTTGATGATAACAAATATTATGGTTCACTTTCTGCTGCCTATTTGTACTTGAATTTTATGTTTATTTGTGTGTGTACTAACTTTACAGGACTACGATGCACCACTCAAGGCTTAAGATTTAGGAGAATTATTTTACTTATAATTTTCACTAATATAATTTTTTATTTCTTGAGTCATGTCCTATAGGGGTGCTTGCTTTCTTTGTAACCTTGCACATACACACTTGGGATTTTTCTATCTGATTTAGAGTTTACTATTTTTGGTCACATCATTCGGGATGATCCGTATATCATCCTGGATGATCTATCAAAAAAATAGAAACCCTAATTAGGGCATCTTAGCCATGGCAGTCGTCATATCACATCTTCCTAGATGATTTTGTATCGGTCAGGATGATAGGCTCAAAACAGAAAGAATCAACCGTCAGATCTATTTAGGTATTAGTTATTTTTGGACATCATCCAGGGCATCGTCCAGGGCTTCATCCAAGATATCATCCTGGATCATCCTCCCAGATCTAGCAAAAATTTTCCTAAATTAATCTGGTATTTATGAAATCAATTAAGACTTGATTGCACGATCAAATTGTTCTGGATGATTACATGATCTACCAGGATGATATGCTGAATGATTGGACATCAGACAGCTCTTATTCAGGGCGATGTTCAGGAAGAAATTCCATGATTTATATTGATCGGCCCGGATGATATATTATCATCCTGGACGATATGAACAAATTTCTTCTGATCGTCCCAAATCGCCCCGGCTGATCGAGCTTATTTTGCAATGATCAGCCAGGACGATATTCATATCAGCCTGGACTATAAAGTGGGCAAGTTGCAATTAATGAGCTTATTTTGAGATATTATATTTAAGCTTTGACAAGGCACTTTATAAGTGTCTTTAGCAGCCATTGTAGCTTTGTTCTTTTGGAGGAAACTTGAAGAGAGAGCTTGAAAGGGAGAGAAAAAAGTGTGGAGTTTGAGAGAGGGAGAAGATCCTTGGAGGGGGTTTCAAGGGAGTGTGGAGGGGTATTCCACGCGGTTGCTCCGGTGAGCTTGCACCTTAGTACCATTAGATTCAAGGTTTGCCTTGAGGTAAGTTCTGGGAAGAAGAAGATCTCTTTGGTGTCAAAGGACCCGGCTACTCCACTACACTAGGGAAGGTGGAAGTGATTTTGTAAGGGCTTCTCCTCCTAATTGTGGGGGGAAAAGGAGAGACACTGAGTTTAGTGCAATACACAGAGGGTGTCTCTGATGAGTGGACGTAGGTCAATGTTTGACCAAACCACTATAAATTTGGTGTGTTCTTTTCTTTATTATTTTCGCATTTAATTTCCGCATTGTGTTTTCTTTGTGGTGAATTTTGATTTGGTTTGTGTTTTGATTGAAAGAAGTTTTAAAATACTAATTCACCTCTTTCTTAATTAGCCTTGGGCTAGTTCATAAGGGCCTAAAATTCCTAACGAACTTTCAACCATAAAGGTAAATTTTTACTTAAATTTGGTAGATTGATTTATCATTGGGATATAGCTTATTTAGAGTTAATATCAGAACTTGTAATTAAAGATGTGCCTCACAATTGGATGTTTCAAAAGTAGGGGGTAATGATAAAAGGATATAATGTAAATATCATAAAGAGGCTTCAAAATTCAATGAAGGAGATCAAATGGAAAATGGAGGACAACCTAACGCAGTACTTTCATTTCTCAATAACTTTAATAAAATCATTTTTCATTATACTTGTAGAGAGGGAAATAAAGCGGCTGATTAATGTGCCAATTATGTTGTGTTTGGTAGTTTTTATTGGGAAGATATGTTAGAGAATAATTTACCTCCTATATTTTATTTTTTAAAGAAGGAAAGTCACAGAAAATTTGCCACTAATCAGCTTGTAATAGTTTTATTTTTAATGCAATCTATAATTTTTTTAAAAAAGAACTACTACATAATAAATTTAAAAAAAAAAGAAATAAAGCCTGAGGAACCCTAAAACTGATCTATCTCACACTACTGATCATCTTTTCTAGTCTGAAATCATTTAAATCACATATAATGAACTAAAAAGCTTAGTATGTCAATAAATTCTACTGCTAAATTCAAAGCACAAAAAAGAATCATTATGCATATCATCAGTCAACTCATAATAATAATAATAGTAAATACAATCATGAATCTGTGTAGAAATAGTATACCACATTTAGTAGCGACAAAATCTATAAAATAATAAAATAATAAGGTATGAATGCCAATAAAATATTATAGTACATAAATAATGAAATATATAAACTTGTATGGATATTAAACTAATAAAATAAGCATCATAGCAGTATTTTCAAAACCATAAGAAAATCATTTTAATAAATAAAAGTAAAATATTTGTAAAGGCTGTTAGAACCATATCAATGCAGTAAAATTATATAAGAGTATACACATGATATTCATGTATATCGATATTCAATAAGTATCTAAAATTGCATGCTTACTAACAAGAATCACATATCAATAATATTAAATCAATTTACAGTGAATCAATCTATTAATAGTGAGAGTGAATCAATAGTAGTATCAATAACAATACCAATATCATTAGTAATAGTAACTATATTATCAGTAATAATATAAGTATTCATAAAATCAATGGCAGTAATAGTAAAATAGTATAGTAACAATAATACAATAACTTGTATTCCAATAATCACACTAATCAAGGAAGGAGTTCTAACTTACTTGGTATTTTTTCAGTAGTTACTAATCATTAATCAATAATCATTAGTTTAGTAAATAGAGTTGTCACTCATTGCCCATCAGTACAATAATAACTTCTTATAACTCTCAATCAGTAAATCGCGTAAATTAGTAGTGAATAACACTAAATCAAAATATTGAAAGGAAAAACACATTAGGCTGCCATCCTGTACAAGCTAGTCAGTCTCTAGACAACGTTAGTAAAATTAACATTTATTTGTCCTCACATACATATTATTATCATAGTATTATAATAGCATTATATTAGTAATAACAACCAGCTATTACTCAATCACATGTTCATATCCATTCATAATGCATGTATTAAAATGCTAAAGGATTTATTCTATGCAAACTATTCAAAATATAATAAATGTCACTTTACTAAGTAAAATCAAGAAATAATATAGTCAAAATGTCCAAAATAATTAGTACTATGACATACATAATATTATGTGTTCAAAATTCGCTAAATTTGGGAGAAATGCAATATAATAAATTTAAATTAAGTTGGACAACCAAAATATAAATTTATGGAAATCAAAATAAGATCAATGCCATCTAATAAAATCTGAGCAATTTTTGTAAAAGTGGTAAAGTGGATCGATGATCAAAATGTGAACTTTTCTTTACTCTCTACTCTTTCCCTCCCCTTCTCCTTCTAAGAAAAGCAAACATTGGCAGCTTGAGTGGCAAAGGAGTGGAGATAACAGATAAAAAAAAATATTATAAAAATAATTTTGTGCATAGCACCATAGTACCACCACCCAGCATTGCATTATTTCATGTTGAATCTAAAATTATTATAAAAAAGAGGCTTCAGTGTCATGGTAGCAACTTCTAGCATCAATGTGCTCAGTGGCCCAATGCCATAATGTGAATAATCATGGCACTATAATTCTCCAGTTAAAACAAAAACTTTTATTCTTCATTTTAGTTTTGTTTTTAAGAATCGGGTTATTATAAACTATCACCCTAAGGCTGTTGAGCTAGATAACAATGACTCATATGTGTATGCTTAAGAGCCTAATCCATATACTCTCCCCTTTTGTATGTCTCCCACCACCTATGACAAGATGTTATAGTTAGAGAATAATATATATACTGAAGAGGATCCCTCACCAGTGGGAGCTTGACTATCATAAATCCATATATAATCCTCCTCTAATAAATGAAATAATTATAAACCCTTATAGATTTAACTTGCATACATAAACCTTATATAAATTTTAAAACTCATATAAGCTTTCTTTGATCTTTGATCAACTAACTAGTAATCCTCTTGGCATTGATTTATGTGTATATATTGCACTAAGACAGTATGCACTCTACTAAGTGCCTCTTTCTATAAATAAGGCAGCTTGTTAAAATAATAAAAAATTGTTAAAAGTTGGTTAGCATATTTGTGTAATAAGAGTTAAGATTTTACCAGATAATGGCTATGCTTGGTGTGAGGCACTGAGCCACCAGTATAGAGAAAGCTCCCTAAGCCTCAACATTTGAAAGATTTATTGTACTTATTTTTCTTCCTCTTCCTAGTTTAATCTGGGGAATCTCAGGATCTAGTCAATTTGCCCTAAATAGTCTTTCCAATCTATAAAGGGTTCTCACTTGACTTTCTTATGTTAATAAACATATATTGTAACCAATTTGAACCTATCTTTTTTAATTATTTTCTTATCCTTGTATTATGCTAAGACAACTACCAAACATTTTTCTATTCAATAAAGATATAATAGAAGATGTTAGTAGCCATTATATAAAAATATGTATATTTATGATAATTAATACTAATACATCTCAAACTCCATTAACCACATATCTAGAACATCCTATGGGATTTTCTTTCAAAATAGGTAGGGAACATCATACCTACACCTACGCCGGATATCGTCCTGGACGATCATACTTCGTCTTTGTTCATCGTATGGTACGATCAGGTTCGTACAGTACGATGTTCAAATTTTAATTAGGCCTGGATTACATGCACTAATCACGGGTTAATTTAAGTAAGTATTTAAAATAGATCGTACAGTACGAACGGCGCAAAATCACTTACTTAAACTAAACTACGGCTAGGGTTTTGGATCTTAACATATCGTACAGTACGAAGGGATTCGTACAGTACGATCTATTCACAGAATTATCCACATAGCTTGGATCGTACGGTACGAATTAAAATCATACAGTACGATCTCCAGAGAAGAATTTTAATTACATTTTGCAGTTAAAAAACAACTCTCCCCTGTGTGTGTGCATGGTTGCTCTTACTCTTACGCATTTTGTGGCCAGACTCAATAAATGAAAATTACAGACTCATTTAATACGATCAATTCTACGCAATCTTGAGCCTTAAATTTTTAAAGAACGGTGCATGATGTACCTGAAATATTAGTTAACATAGAAAGACATATGCACTGCAAATACTAGGAGAAATAAAAGATTAATAAATATTATTTGTTATCATCAAAATCATAAACTCAGAAGCCCGAGTTGCAACAATCTCCCCCTTTTTTATGATGTCAAATAATATTGGTTGACTTTGCAAATTAAAAAAAAATTCTCCTAAACTCCCCCTCAGTAAAAGAATTATATTAAAAATTAAGGGAAAGCTTTTCTTTTTTTTTATTTTTTATTTTTAAAAATATAAATAAATAACATCAAAAATTAAAACAAAATGCAATAAACTACAATACTTTCTCCCCCTTTGACATTATCAAAAAGAAGAGATAAAATAAATTATAAAATAACAACACAATACTATAAATCCGGTGTGTTCTTTTCTTATTATCGCTTCCGCATTTAATTAACTCATCGTTGATTTTCTTTGTGGTGATTTGGTTTTTGATTTTATTTCTTTATTTAAAGAATGTGTTTTACCAATTCACCTACCCTCTTAGTTAGTTTGGGCCAGTTCATAGGGCTTAACATCCCTAAGGAACTTTCAAGTGGTATCAGAGCCGTATTCATAAAATAAGTTTTTAAAAGCTTTTGAATTTCGACCCATGGCTAATTTTTTGAATCGTAATGTTGCGGAAGGATATTCAATCACCAGACCTCCTTTATTTGAAAATATATCATTTGATTTTTGGAAAACTCGAATGTCTATTTTCTTGCAATCGATTGATTTTCGCATGTGGCATATGATTTTAACTGGTTATTCATCACCGTCACGAATTGTTAATGGAGTTAAAATTGATATTCCTTTTAGTCAATGGAACAGGGAAGAACAACTCAATGCTCAATTGAATGCAAAGTATTTAAATTGCTTTTTCTGTGCTTTAAATTCTAATGATTTTATGTTAGTATCCACGTGCACTACCGATAAAGAAGTTTGGGATAATTTGCACACCATATACGAAGGCACTAGTGAAATCAAGCAATCCAAGTTGAATTTGTTAATGCATGATTTTGAATTATTTTCCATGAAACCTTTTAAAACAATCTTAGACATGTATACCAGATTCATTCAAATTGTAAACTCATTGCATACTTTATGAAAAGATTTTTCAAATTTTGAAAACGTTAACAAAATTCTTCATTGTTTACTTGAAAAATTTGATGCCAAAGTTGTTGCTATTTGTGAATAAAAAGATTTGAATGATTATTCTATTGATAGATTGATTGGCTCACTCATTGCCTACGAGCAAAGTTTGGGTCAAAGACTTTTGGATGCAGGTGAAATGATTGTTCTAAAAGCTGAAGATACGAAAAATATTGCTTAGTTGGTGACGAATGCAATGACTTGTCAATCAAATCACAAAGCTCACCAAAGCATAAGCAAAAGTGGAAAAAGGTAAAAATGGTAAGGATGTCCATATTTCTTCTGACATTATTTTCTTTCGATGTAGGAAGCCTGGACATATGAAAAATCAGTGCCCTTATTTAAGAATTATTCCTACGAAAGAAAAGGGCAAGGAGAAGCAAAATTTAAACCGGGAAAATAATAAAAGGTAAAAAATCTCATGGGCAGATCTGGTCTCTGAAGCATCAGACCACGAAAGAGATAATGGTTAAACACCTTATTTGTGTCTTTCTGTTTTGTTTTTCATTTTTTTTACTTTTATTTTCTTTTGTATTTTTGTTTTCATTAAATTTTTTTTCTCTCCCATCAACACACACATTAACTTTTCTAAAAATGAAAAATATACTTCCTGATTTTTCTTGAAATCCTTAGTAAGTTATGTTTGACTTCTCTAAAACAGTCAAAGGAAGGAAACTCATTTTTTTAACTCTCAATCTCTATTTTCTAAAAAGGTTATCCTACTTTTGATTTAAAATCTTTTTCATCTTTTAAATTGGGTTTTGAAACAAAATTTTTTATCACCCTACATTTTATTTATCGCATAGGAATCTTTTGCAAGTTTTTGAATCTAACTCATTATTTTCTTAATCAAGCAATTCGCTTTGTCATTAAGATGGGTTTTTCTTTATTTTTAAGAATTAAGGAGGCATATTCAAAAATTGGCCAATAATGCCAAAAATAAAAAGATGTGCAAAGACGCCAAATTGAAAATATATAATACACAAAATGTATCAAAAGATGCGCAGTGCGCCAACCAATTGTCAAGAGGCATAAAATGAGCCTACAAAGTTAATGCTTACCATTATTGTGCTTCTTAAAAAGCTTAAGAAAATCCTTGATACTTTCGATACTTGAGTTTGAAAATCTTGATTCTTGATTCAAAAATTTATGCATTGATCTTCAATTAGATATATTTTATGAAAGGAGTTTTTGAAAAATTATTGTTTCTTTCTCTAATTTTTTTCTTGATTTAGATCTTGAATCAAAAAGTTTTTGCCTTTTTAAAGAACTTGAGTTGGGATTATCAAATTATGAATTTCTAACCTTTTCTGGACTATGTGTTGTCAATCCAATTCTACTAATTTTTTGATTAAAACCAAGAGTTAACATTCTCATTTTAAGAATATTTGTTTTTCACTAGATCAAGAAACGTTTTCTTTTTTTTCTTTTATTCATTTTGTTTTTTTTGTGCCTCCTTTCTTTTTGATAATGTCAAAGGGGGAGAACGTATTGTTGAATTTTTATACTGTTATCGTATTTGTATCATGTTTTCAAAAAATTAAAAACAAGAAAAATATTTTCATCTCCCTTATTTTTTAAAAGTGTTATTCTAGTGAGGGGGGGATTAGGAGAAATTGTTCTTTTTGAAAATTCAAATTGAATTGTTTGCCATCATCAAAAAGGGGGAGATTGTTGCGGATCAATGATTTATGATTTTGATGATAGCAAATATTCCTTATTTCTCTACGATTGCCATTTGTGCTAACGTTTCAGGTCCACACGATCAAACTGCAATTTGGAACCAGCTCAAGATTGGGTAGACTAGGTCTGTGTCAGTTTGTAATATTTTTCCTTTCTTGAGTCTGTTATATTTTGTGTGGGATCTGTTCATTTGTAACTTGGAAGATTTCCTGTTGTTCCCTATAAGATTTCTTTTTTTGGTAAAATCGGCCGGGCATTATATTTATATCGTCCTGGATGATATGTCCAAAATTAGAAACCCTAATTAGGGCATCCTCATTAAGGCAGCCGTCATTGATATCGGCCTGGACGATACATGTATCGTCAGGATGATAGTCTTAATTCAGAAAGAATCAACCGCCATAATCAGTTTAGGAATTCTTTGTTTTAGGAAATCGGCCAGGACAATATTTATATCTTCCAGGACGATCTAACTCAATTATGCCTAAATAGATCTGGTATCTTTGGAAAGCATTACTGGTTGATTGATACGATCACATTGGCCGGGACAATCGCCTGATCGGCCGGGACGATGTCCTGGATGATCTACATCGGATAGCTCGAATTCAGGGAGATGATCAGGACGATTGAAATTGATTTTAAACTAATCGGCCTGGACGATCGTTATATCGGCCAGGACGATGTAACCAATTTTCTTCTGATATTCCCAAATCGTTCTGGACTGATGAGCTGAATTTGTACTGATCGGCCAGGACGATATACCTATCATCCTGGACAATAATGTCGGCAACTTGCATTAATGAGCTCATTTTTAGCTCTTTTATTTAAGCTTTTTAAAGGCACTTGTTAAGAGTCTTTGGCAGCCATTGTAGCTTCGTTCTTGTGGGGGAAACTTGAAGAGAGAGCTTGAAAGGGAGAGAGGAAAGGGTGGAGTTTGAGAGGGAGAAGATCCTGTGATGGGGAGGAACTCAAGGGAGTGTAGAGGAGATTCCACACGGTTGCTCCGGCGAACTCGCACCTTATTACCATCGGATTTAAGGCTTGTCTCAAGGTAAGTTCACCAAAGAAGAAGATCTCTTTGGTGTCAAAGGACCCGGCGACTCCGCCGCACCGGGGAAGGTGGAAGTGATTTTATAAGAGCTTCTCCGCCTAGCTGTGGGGGCTAAAGGAGAGACACTTGTTTTAGTGCAATACTTGGGGGGTGCCTCCAAGGAGTGGATGTAGGTCAAGGTTTGACCGAACCACTATAAATCCGGTGTATTCTTTTCTTATTATCGCTTCCGCATTTAATTTCAGCATCGTTGATTTTCTTTGTGGTGATTTGGTTTGTGATTTTATTTCTTTGTTTAAAGAATCTTTTTTACCAATTCACCTCCCCTCTTGGTTAGTTTGGGCCAGTTCATAGGGCTTAACAACCCTAACAAACTTTCAGATGTCCTTAATAATTTTCATTGGTTGCATGGAAAGATTACTACATAAAATATTAAAATTCATATATAAGTACAAGTTCATCAAATTAAGCAAATAAAAATAAACTAATATTACAAACTTACATGTCACCCTCAACCTCTATGTACTTCTATCATGTAACAGTCTAAACTCTTAACTATCAAGATATAGTCCTCTTTGGCCTAAAGCTTCATGATTTTGTCCTGTTGTTGTAACTTTTTATGAGGTCAGCCATCTCAAAATTTCTCCAAGATGAGCACGCCTAATTAAAAAATTTCTTTAAAAAAATTTAACCATTATACCAAAAGACACCTTGATATTTAAGAGTTTAGCTTCTTTTAATTAAGAGATTTTACGTGTCATTCCTCTAATGGTGATGCCTCCTCAGTCCTCTGATCTGTAGGTGTAGATGGTCCAGCTTGATTTGGTTGCACTAGAGGTGGGTAATGATAAGGTTGCTAGTAAAGAGGATATAAATATTTAGATGGAATATTTTATGAAGGTGGTGGAGGATAATATGGATATAAGAGAGTGGAATGGGTAGGATCTGTAAATGGGAATTATGGGATACTATCAATAGGTGAGGGTAAGTGAGTAGTATACCCTATTGTATGGGATACCTAAGGTTTTACTTGGCCATGATCGGTCGCTCAAGCCCTAATTGGGCCAGAAGTTAACTTCTTACATAAATAAAGATATAAGTGATTGATTCGTGCGGATGCTCATCACTAGAAGCCATCTGAAATAAAAATATAAAAGATTAAATTTCTATTGCAGGAAATATAATTAAATAACAAAAAAATTATTATAATAATAATTTAAAAACTTTGTTGGAAATAAATTAATCTCATGATGACAATCAATCCATGAGTTTTTACCTCCATATTTTAATGTGAATGATTTGGTGAGCTCCATGCAATATGAATAAGCTAACTTTCTTATAGTGCTCTTATCACATCTCAAGATTTAAGTGGAACAACATATTTTCTATTCTCTTATTTTCAACAATATTCATTCATTTATCAACAATATCAATATAGACATCTAGAACCAATTAATTGTATTAAAGAACATCAGTAAAATATGAAAAAAAAACATAATTTATATTACTATTGTTAATAATTACAATCTATAACTTGAGTCCAAAATAATATATGTAATAGCCACATCGGCTACAAAAATATATAAATCAAAATCTGACATAAAAACTATACTAGCATTAGTAGACAGCTTCAAGCTATAAGCTCCTTACCTAAAATAATTTAATACCACAAAATGAGTATAAGAAGCTCATCAATTAACCAAAATTCTATCACAGCTTTTAATGCAAGACAAAAGAATCAAAATATATATTAAGTTCTAGTTAATCTCAATCATCATTTAATATGGTCAATACAAATTTTAGAAGTCAATAATAAAATCAATATGATCAGTAAAATCAAAAGAAATCTATCAACTATCAAACTATAAAAAAAATTAATAAATACTATCACTCACTGAATCATGTTAATATGTTATGCTATGTTGTCTCAATATTAATGATAGTATGAGCTATCAATCTATTATTGACATCATTTTTTTAAGGTCATAGTAACCCATCCAGATCCCTACTTGATTAATCTAATGGTTAATAAAAGCTCTAACTATCAACCATATAGATTTAAACTTAAGACTTAACCTATTCAAGTTTCAAATCAATCCAGACGCTAAATCAATCCAAAACTCAAATCAACCCTGACTTCAAGCAATCCAGATCTCAAATTCATCTAGTTTTTAAACTAGTTCAAACTTAAGACAATCATGACCGTCAATCAACCTAGCCTTCAAACCTGCCCCAATCAAGTTTTAATCTTATCCAATCATTTAAAATTATTTAATTGATTTTAAATGATATGGATGATTCAAATTCAAGTAATCAAATCTAGAATCTAGTTCGAACCTAAAAATCCAAAGTTAAAGGACTATGTCATAGATCCCTTTTTGAGTGATTTTTTAAACATGTCAAACCCCAATCAAATGACCCCCAAATCATGATCTATCAATTGAATATTAATTAGGCATGTTCCTAGGGTCTACCCTCCAAATTTGAGCTTAATCAGAGACCTTTAGCCCAAGAAACTAAATTTATTTCCAAAGGCTGTAAAATCTTCAAATATTTAGGGACTATGCCACTCGACACTCTACCATGTGGAATTTGACCTTAGAGCCTTCTCCAAAGCCTCTAACAACATCTACAACTTTGATCATAATATTTTAAGCATTAATCTACATGTTGGTAGATCCATTTTAACCCCCAATTGACCAGGAGTAAAAATGACCAAAATGCTCCTCAAGGGCAATTTTGAAGTTTTCCTCAAACTTCAACATAGTACAGTTAAATCAAACCATGAAACCTCATCCAATGCAGCCTAAACATTATTAGGAGTGTATAGGACTCAAAACTAGACCATGGATTAACCTGGTTGACCATGTCAACTAGAGTTGACCCAAATACCCCTCCTAATAGGTCATTTTCATTGAAACAACCAATACAGACCATAGGACCACATCCACTAGTCTCCAAATATCATTTCAAACCAATTGGAATAAACCCTAGGCACTGGGTCAACTTGATTGACCAAACATTCCTTTAAGGGTCCAAACTATTAATTTGACTGAAATTACCATTCTAACTCTTGAGACCACATCTAGTAAACTTTAAATATCATTTCAAATTTGTTGAGCCCAAACCTAGGTCTTAGGTCAACCTAGGTTGACCCAATAACCCTATAAGAGTTCAAATGGGTTAACCTAACCCATTTAATCAAATCAAACCCATTCAAGCTTTTCATTTTGAGTCTAATATTTATTACAAATATTAAACCACCAGAAATAATTCAAATTCAAAAAATCAACATTTTTGTCAAATGTAGTTAAAAATAGGTCAAAACTTTAAAAATTCATAACTAAATATAAAAAAAAATCCAATTTCAACAAACTTATAGTCTAATTACTCATCATAAGATCTAATAGTTAAGAAAAATATTAAAGCACTATAACTCAACCTTAGTCATTTTTTTTTTTTTTTGAAGAATGCAAATTACATTAATAAAAGAAAAGAACCACAGAACCTAGATACAAACTTTTAAGAGTAAACCAACCTATCACTTTCTTCCTTCTCTAATTAACAAAATAAGGAGGAAGTTTACTCTCACAAAACATATTCCAAACGAAATCATAAGAACAAGCTAAGTTGGCACAATAATTAGCCAACTTATTACAATTTCAGCCAACATAATGAAAAATAACATTATGCCAAGAACTTAAAAACAATAACTCTGTATCTTCAATGCTCCCACCAAGTTCCTTCGGTTTATTGTACAACTTATGAAGAAATTGGATCACATTTTTATTGTCTCCCTCAATGATAATAACTTTAGCATCATGTAAACTTCCTTGCAACACTTCCTTCAAGGATCTGAACGCCAAAAGCTCCAATTGTGATATGTCCCAATAAACACCTCAAAAACCAAATGCTAACACAAATCTCCCTTTGCTATCTCGAACAATTCCTCCGATACCTGCCCCATAATTATCTTTAAGTGAGGCATCAAAGTTTATTTTATACCACTCAGGAGGAAGAGGATGCCAAATATCTGAAAATAATCTAGCAGACTTATTAACATCCTAGTGATCCGAGAGGATATTCTGGTTCGCAATGCTCACAAAATCGAGAACATTAGCAGCAATCAATACTTCAATATCTTCTACTTTGCCATGCTTTACCTTGTTCCTGCTGTTATAACAGAACCATTATAGAGAAAAATAGATTCTAACAACCAGCAATTTAGTCCCAGCAAAAAATTCTAGCTCATACAAACACTCTTTGAATGAGTTAAATTTCGGTAACCTAAATCCCCACCACCTTCTCAATAAGTCAATCACCTTTAACAGCTTTGAACAAGTAGATGTCACATGATTTATGTCTTCAACCTCTCCACATCCCCTTGAGCACAAATTGTTGTTAGCTAACCTTCTCTTCATTAGAAAATTTGTTGTAGGAATAGCCTTCATACAAATTCGCCATAGAAAAAGCTCAACCCGAGCATTCAATTTCAGCTTGTGAATCCATGAAACAGGATCCACATTCTCCTCTTCCTTCAAGCCATCTTCAATCAGCATTGCTGAGATAGACCTCCAACTCCATTTCTTTTTTAATTTTATAGAGTCTCCATCTTGATTTTCAAAAATCTGAATACTGCTTATCATATAGACAATATCTTCTCCAAAGTATAAAAATAGGTTGTCATAATCCCACCTTCCCTCATGAATGAAGAAGTCAAGAGTTGTGTTATAATCATCAAAGATTGCAACAAACGTAGGCCATTTAAGCAAACTCTTGTCCATGATCCATACATCTTTTAAGACATTTATATTCAAACCCATAAGACAATTCCATCTTACAAAACTACTAAGAGTCTTCCATCCACTAGCAATGATCTTCCAAGATGAAGAGCCACCCTTCATAACCTTATTACTCCACCATCTTTCAATGTATTTAGCCAATAAATTTCTGTTCAACAAAGTAGAAGGATTTTCTAATAAATTCCATGCAAACTTCGCCCTCAACGGCCCCATCCTGGACACAACCGACTGGACCTCCCAACCTCCCAAAGATTTCGGTTTACACAGCACTTCCCAAGCCACATAGTGCCACCCATGACATCCACCATATTTATTCCAAATAAAGTTCCTACATAATTTCTCAAATTCCTTCAAAATACTTAAAGGAAAAAGAGAATGAGACATAAGGAATAAAGGAAGGTTGATAAAAGCAGTCTTCACCAAAACCTGTCTTTCAGCAAGAGAAATGCACCTATTACCCCAAGCATTTAACTTCTTCAAAGACCTATCCAATAAAATCTAGAAATAAGATTTTCTCAACCTCCTTAGAGAAATTTTAGTTCCCAAGTACTCCATCTCTTAAACAATCTTAAACCCCAATAACTTTCCTATTTGTTTCTTCCTTCTTCTCACAACCGATTTGCCATAAATCACAGAAGATTTTTTTAGATTAATTCTTTGACCAGTCCAGTTACAATAGTCATTTACAATGCTCTTCATCTTCTTATTACTCTTTAATTTAGCATCAAAAAATAACAACATATCATCTACATAAAGCAAATGAGAAATTTTTTGTGCCTTTGGAGAAATTTTGATACCCAAATACATGCCTTTGTTGGAAAAAGCATTAGAAAGCAATTGTGAGCATATAATAAATAAAGAAGGGGAGAGAGGACAACCTTGATGGAACCCACTCTTCCCCACAATCCATCTAGAAATACCGCCATTAATCAAGATAGAAAACCTTGGTTCCAAAACACACTCCATCACCAAGCTTACATACTTTTTTGAAAAACCCAAGACAAACATCATCTTTTTAAGAGTAGTCCAACACATACTGTCGTAGGATTGTTCCATGTCTAACTTGATAGCCATCAATCCATTACTTGATTTGGAAAACCTGATTTTGTTGAACACCTCCTGAGCTAGTAATAAATGATCCGAGATAGATCTCCCTCTTACAAAAACTACCTATTCTTCAGAGGTAATCTTAGGAATTACCAAAAGAAATCTGTTCAATAAAACTTTAGCCACAATTTTGTAAATGGAAATACAAAGGCTAATTGGACGTAAACTAGGAGTCACCGAATTATTGGATTTGGGAATAAGCAAAACAAATGTATCCTTCCACTTCTTGCACATTTTTCCTGAAAGAAAATATCTCTTCACTGCTCTACAGACGTCATCCCCAATAATATTCTAGTAAGACTTGAAAAAAGAGTAAGTCATACCATCACATCCAACAGCCTTGTTGTTACCCAACATCCTAACCACTTGCACAGTTTCTGTATCAGAGAGGTCCGCATCCAGCCATCTTCTATCTTCACCTTCTAAAACCTTCCAAGGAGTAGACCAATTCTCCAAACAACACACCCTATCCTTCCATTTGTTCTGAAAAAAACTTAAGAAAACCTCCTCCACCTCCTTAGGCTCCTCGGTAAGAACACCATTCAATTTCCTAACTTGAGAAATCAAATTACCATTTTTCCTACCATTTACAAAAGCATGGAAAAATTTAGTATTAGAATCCCCTTCTTCAATCCATTTCACTTTGGCTCTTTGCTTCCACCAAGTATTTAAGCGGCAAAGATTAACATTCAGCTCTTTAAATTTCAATCTAAGCAACCATAACTTCTCTTCATTCAACCACCCATCTCTAGCTTCCTCCTCTTGTAGCTGAAAATTTTCCATTTTCAACCTATATTTTTTTTAGAGAATTCTTTTAATTTAGCCTTACTCCAGCAAAACAAATCTTTCAAAGCTCTATTACATTCTTGTTAAGGATTTACATATCATCCCCACTAAAATCCTTCTTCTATACTTTAGCAATTATATGAGCCGATGCTTTGAATGATATCCACACATCTTCAAACTTTAGAACCCCCTTTATTTTTATAAGAGAATCAAAATTTTTCAACACAATAGGACAGTGATCCAAAGCCACCCTAGCAATGTGTCTAACCACTGCAACCTTGATATAATTGATAGCCAATGAATTAAGTAAACACCTATCCAACCTTTTAAAAATTTGTCTACCACAAATCTTATTATTACACCAAGTGAACCTTGGTCCAACAATCCCTACTTAATGAAAGTCATTTAGATTCATAAAATTAAGCATTTCCTTGGGACTTTGAGAAAACACAAACTTCTTATCTTCTTATCTTCTTGAGACAAAATACAGTTAAAATCCCCACCTACAATAGAAGGAACTTTCCTATGGTCAACCTCTTGAATGCAATCACATAACATCCTTCTTTTGTGAACCTCCTTACTCCCATAAACAGTTGAAATCATCCACATGTCCTTATTATAGACGTTAAGATCCCCAATAACACATCAATTTGATGTCTTCAACACAGAAAATGATGCCAAATCCGATCTCCATAAGACCATAATACCACTAGATAAACCATCTGACGGAAGAAAAAAAAAATCCCAGTCCAGTCCCATTACCTTCTCAAAGGTTACTTTATCAAAAGCACTAATTTTGGTCTCCACCAACCCCACAAATAAAATACTATAATCTTTAATAATTCCCTAAGATAGAGAGAGGCTTCTTTCTTCTTCGCCCCTCTACAATTCAAAAAAATATTAGAATTCATTAGATCACCCTAGGGGATGAAACCCCATCCCTTCTCTTACTACCAATTCCCAATTTTCTACCATGTGGAGCATTTTTTATAGGCCCTAAAGATTTTAGTTCTTTAGCAATCTTAAACTTGGTTATCTCCCCAACGTTATTTACTTATCGGATTACATCTCAAATCCATTAGTTGAAACTATCATTTTTTAGGATCTATGTTCAAAAAAAACTAAATTATGATGCTTTACAGAAATGTGAACATAATATACCTTTCATTCTTTCCAAGTTAAAAAAAAATATTTCCTCCTACCTTTTTGGATTATATGGAACATCTTATAGTCCACTTACCATTGAGGACCTCCGAAAGGACACTGCAATGGTTGTAGGATCGCAGAGGGGTATATGACTGCACCTATCCTGAGGGATAGAGATGATCGCAGGCCTCCGTGCTCCTCGAAAATGGACTGAAGGAAGGGCAGATTAGACCCTACATACGATTAACCATGGAGGATAGCGGCTCTCGCCTACGCACCTCGATGGGTAATAATAAGCATGGTCTGATTATAATCACGGGTTTCCCCCACCCGATACATCAAAAGAAATCTGTTCAATAAAACTTTAGCCACAATTTTGTAAATGGAAATACAAAGGCTAATTGGACGTAAACTAGGAGTCACCGAATTATTGGATTTGGGAATAAGCAAAACAAATGTATCCTTCCACTTATTGCACATTTTTCCTGAAAGAAAATATCTCTTCACTGCTCTATAGACGTCATCCCCAATAA
Source organism: Dendrobium catenatum (assembly GCF_001605985.2). NCBI lineage: Eukaryota > Viridiplantae > Streptophyta > Magnoliopsida > Asparagales > Orchidaceae > Dendrobium > Dendrobium catenatum. The sequence goes on along the minus strand of NW_021320137.1, from coordinate 135,408 downwards.
TATTCTAGTAAGACTTGAAAAAAGAGTTAGTCATACCATCACATCCAACAGCCTTGTTGTTACCCAACATCCTAACCACTTGCACATATCGGAGAGGTCCGCATCCAGCCATCATCTATCTTCACCTTCTAAAACCTTCCAAGGAGTAGACCAATTCTCCAAACAACACACCCTATCCTTCCATTTGTTCTGAAAAAAACTTAAGAAACCTCCTCCACCTCCTTAGGCTCCTCGGTAAGAACACCATTCAATTTCCTAACTTGAGAAATCAAATTACCATTTTTCCTACCATTTACAAAAGCATGGAAAATTTAGTAGTAGAATCCCCTTCTTCAATCCATTTCACTTTGGCTCTTTGCTTCCACCAAGTATTTAAGCGGCAAAGATTAACATTCAGCTCTTTAAATTTCAATCTAAGCAACCATAACTTCTCTTCATTCAACCACCCATCTCTAGCTTCCTCCTCTTGTAGCTGAAAATTTTCCATTTTCAACCTATATTTTTTTTAGAGAATTCTTTTAATTTAGCCTTACTCCAGCAAAACAAATCTTTCAAAGCTCTATTACATTTCTTGTTAAGGATTTGCATATCATCCCCGCTAAAATCCTTCTTCTATACTTTAGCAATTATATGAGCCGATGCTTTGAATGATATCCACACATCTTCAAACTTTAGAACCCCCTTTATTTTTATGAGCGAATCATAATTTTTCAACATAATAGGACAGTGATCCGAAGCCACCCTAGCAATGTGTCTAACCACTGCAACCTGCATATAATTGATAGACAATGAATTAAGTAAGCACCTATCCAACCTTTTAAAAATTTGTCTCCCACCAATCTTATTATTACACCAAGTGAACCTTGGTCCAACAATCCCTACTTCATGAAAGTCATTTAGATTCATAAAATTAAGCATTTCCTTGGGACTTTGAGAAAACACAAACTTCCTTCCAGCCTTCTTATCTTCTTGAGACAAAATACAATTAAAATCCCCACTTACAATAGAAGGAACTTTCCTATGGTCAACCTCTTGAATACAATCACATAACATTCTTCTTTTGTGAACCTCCTTACTCCCATAAACAGTTGAAATCATCCACATGTCCTTATTATAGACGTTAAGATCCCCAATAACACATCAATTTGATGTCTTCAACAGAAAATGATGCCAAATCTGATCTTTATAAGACCATAATACCACCAGATAAACCATCTAACAGAAGAAGAAAAAAATCCCAGTCTAATCCCATTACCTTCTCAAAGGTTACTTTATCAAAAGCACTAATTTTTGTCTCCACCAACCCCACAAATAAAATACTATAATCTTTAATAATTCCCTAAGATAGAGAGAGGCTTCTTTCTTCTTTGCCCCTCTACAATTCCAAAAAATATTAGAATTCATTAGATCACCCTAGGGGATGAAACCCCATCCCTTCTCTTACTACCAATTTCCAAATTTCTACCATGTGGAGCATTTTTGATAGGCCCTAAAGATTTGAGTTCTTTAGCGATCTTAAACTTGGTCATCTCCCCAACGTTACCTACTTATCGGATTACATCTCAAATCCATTAGTTGAAACTATCATTTTTTAAGATCTATGTTCAAAAAAACTAAATTATGATGCTTTACAGAAATGTGACATAATATACCTTTCATTCTTTCCAAGTTAAAAAAAATATTTCCTCCTACCTTTTTGGATTCTATGGAACATCTTATAGTCCACTTACCATTGCGGACCTCCGAAAGGACACTGCAATGGTTGTAGGATTGCAGTGGGGTATATGACTGCACCTATCCTGAGGGATAGAGATGATCGCGGGCCTCCGTGCTCCTCGAAAATGGACTGAAGGAAGGGCAGATTAGACCCTACATACGATTAACCAAGGAGGATAGCGGCTCTCGCCTACGCACCTCGATGGGTAATAATAAGCATGGTTTGATCATAATCACGGGTTTCCCCCACCCGATACATCTGCTCGGATGAGGTTTAGTATATGTGGAATTCAGTTTCCCATGGGTACAAGCCCCCGTGGTTAATTACCCCTCAGGCCAGAGCCAGACAAAACTCTTGATTAAGGATCACACATTATCCTTTCTAAAATGGGATCGGTACAAGGGTGTAGACTAGGAAGTCCTACTCAAAAAGAAAGAAAGGATTCAATTTGGCTTAGTCAACATACAGGGTTCATACTAGCATTCAGAAGGACTAAGGTAGTGAGAAGAAATTGGACAAAATAAAAGTCAGGCAATCGACACATGCATGAGAGAAAAGATAGAGGTTGCGTCATCCATATGACACAGATAAGTAGGATTTATAGTCCTTGAAAGGAAAGGAGCTACCCACTATTTAGGCATACTACGAGACCGAATGTAGTAGCCTTGATTCCTAAATTTAGATTGGGTTTAGTGTTCTACGAATAACACTGATACCCGTGTCCTAACTAATGCAGTACCCCGGCCTGGATTGGGGAGCCAACTAATCACCTAATCGATTTAAAAATATGATGTCATGTCATTTTTTATGAAATATGGGTGGGTGGTATAGTGTTTTGAAAGTTAAGGCCGACATCTAGAGGGTTTCTTAATTGGCCTTGTACTTATGTTGGGTAAATGCCCCTAACTAATACAATTAAATTTTTTGTTAAATTAGTTTCTAATGCAATGCATGCTAGTTAAAATTTCCAAATCAAGTATTCAATGAATTTTAAAAATAGGCTTATTATAAAATAATTTTTAAAAAGGAGACTAGACTTCTCTAGGTCCGGCACCTCATCCTCATAGGCTATATTATCCGGACTCTACCCGTAGGCGGAGAAGTGTCTCATAGCAAGGGAGAAGAAAAAACGTAATAATATGCATGCGACCCCGGACGATTTCAGCAATTTCTTAGATTCGTTAAGTTTCTATGTTATTTAAACTTAAAATTTTAGAGATTAGTTATGAGTAAAAAATATTTTAGTACTTAAAGAACCTAATGAAATCCAGACTAAAATAAAAACGTCATGCATGTTTCCAATAAACTAATAAAAACATGCAACCCTATAGGCATAAAGCATAAATAAAACACATCCTCATACAATTTCCTAATTGAAATCAAGCCTGTCCTCATACAATTTCCTAGTTGAAATCAAACCTTGGAATGCCTTGGATCGATGGGGAAAAGCCTTGGGACATCTTTACGATTGGGTCGCCAGAAAATCGCCGACAGTGGCTCTGACCGGTGGTACTTGGATTGGAAAAGATGGTGGGAGGTAGAGGGAATTCTCTCATAAAATCTCACGGGCTTAGGAGGAGTAGAACGCAAGATCCCCTCTAATAAAGACTAAAGAGACTATTTAAAGCCCTAGACCTAATACCAATAGCTAGGATTCGATCAAGGCACAATTAAGAGGGAAAAACTCATGCCCTAGCCGTGGTTTTGAATCACAAGGAATTAAGAGGCTTTATATGTCTTAATTGGGTCTTAAATTGACTTAAATAGGTTAATTTGACCCATCAAGAGCTAGGTTTGACCAAGTCAACATTTGACTTGGTCAAACCAGTCAACTATCCAGTATTGTTGTGATTATGGATTATAATTTTCTATTCATTTACTTACCTGTAATTTCTTTTAAGCAATGAAATGGGCTATGCCCCTAAATTTCCCCCAAAAAAAAACAGTCAACTAGACCCAAGGAGTGAAGGGTTTGAGCCAAGAAGGGGTCTGAATAGATTAGAACTTGATTTGGGCTCTTTAGGTCAGTTTGGATCAACCTGGGTTGACCTGGTCAACTAGATTGACCCAGGGCCTGGGTTTGGGCTTCGTAGACTCAGTTTGACCCACTGAATTGGATAGGAGGGATCTTGGGTCTTGGCTTGGTCAATTTGATCAAGTCAACTCCCTGAACCCAGCGATTTGGCAAAAATCAAGGTTAACAACCATATGAGGCAGAAGTTGGAGGTTATGTTCAATATCATTGGATTTAACCATCCGAAAGGTTAGTTCAAGTTTAATTCTTCATTACTTGATTAAACTTTTACAATATTTATTCTTCTTCTTCTTCAATAAGAGTTTTCTTATTCATTCAATAAATACTTAAATAAATTAAAAAAATATATGTTAAGAACAAAGGCCACCCTAAAGGTTTAATATTTGAAGCCTATTTGGCATAATAGACAACCCATTTCTTTTTTTTTTCTACTTCAAGTCACATGCTAGAAGTTCAAGAACCAAAATTAGGTGTAACATGGATTTTATAGTGGATGGTTATTCATAACCATCATTATTAGTTTTTAATAACAATAGGAAACCCAGTGGTAGATGGAAAACTAGATTCCTTAATGATTTGGAAATTAGGACAATAACATTGTAGATGCTACTTAACTACGAGGAAGTTCAACCACTACTAGAGTTCATTTACTACAAATTTACATATTCTTAATCATTGTTGATTTCAAATTAATTGGGCTAATAGTACTCAGGTTATTCACAAGAAATTTAGTAGTAATCTATTATAAAGTTATTGATAGAGTTGTAGAAGAAGAATTTCAAACATGATTGAGAACATACGTAATTCACAACAACTACTTCATTGATGTGAGCGCTAATGTATTATCTTAACCGAACTTATTACTTAACTATTGTTAGGTTTAGAATTCTTTCAATAAGATCCTAAATATAAGATTGCATGCACTTACTTGGGGTTCAATAGAAAGGTAAAAATATGTCTAATTTACTTAGTAAATGGCTTTAGATTTCATGTAAAGTCATGGAGTATGGGATGAAAAACTGAAAAAATTATGGTGTCTGTGTGTGTGTTAGAGGAAACACTCATGATGAAAATGAATGTGATTGTTATGGTATTTTGGAGGAGGTTATTAAGCTGCAATACCCATAGGAAAATGAGAATCATATATATTTATTCAACTATCAGTGGTACGATACTATTCTAAATAGAGGCATAAAGGTACATCCAATTTATGATTCAATGGAGGTGAAGCATAATAAAAGATATGCTATATTTGATCTTTTTAATTTAGAAAACCAATTAATTCAAGTTTATTTTACAAAGTATCCCTCTGGTCAAAGAGATAAATATGATTGGTTGGTTTTGATCAAAACCAAGGCTTGTGGCATAGTAGAGCAGCAATATGTGATTGCAAATGCACATCAATAAGAAGAAATGTCAAATTTTAGTGATCCTAAAAGTAATATGCCTGAAGAATAAATTCCTACTATTGAAACACACTTGGAATAAGTTGGTACTTTGAGTAATGATTCTGGTGAAAATGATGAACCAACTAAAGATATATTAGAAAGTAGTGAAAATTCATCAAGAGTATGATAGTTTAATGTAAGTTTATAGCTTAACTTGTGCTTTTAAATCTAAGTGAACTACATTTTGGTATATGAAATATTATTTGTTATAAACTGCAAATTATTTTTAATCTAATTTATGCTTATCTATGAAATTTTATTTAACCTTCATAAATTTTATTCTTTATTATTAATTGCGTTATTTATTAGGAAATGCTGACAGATTTGACTCTCTTATGATTTCATTCTAGCTGGCTTCAGGGGACATGCCTTTGCATAGATCTATCGCTATGATGTTTAATCGTATGAGGAAGTTGGCTACTGGACCTATATGGGTATGGTCACCTGAGCAAGGTCAAGGATAAACAATTCCACTAATCATAGGAGTTCCAACATTGATGACTCAACATCCCTCTCTCATTCATAGTAGCCCATCATTTTCATCACCAGATGTTTCCTAATCAACATCATTCTACCATAGTACCCTCCAACACCATCACACTATTTCCTCTACATATCCTTATCCAACATACCATCAGTCATACTACTATCCACTATTGGTTCAACCTCGACAAGCAGGTGGACCTTCTACAACTGTTAGACCTTCTATAAAAATAGACACTAAGGCTGAAGATTCAAGACCTTCAGAGGATAAACAACTGTACATACAGCTCCAGGGAGATACATATGCTTTTATTATTTGTTACTATTTCTATTTAGTTTATTTAATAAATGAGAAAAAATAAAAAATGTTGCATTTGTACAACTTTAATCCGACTAGGTAGCCCATACATAAGATTAGGGATATAATAAAGAGTAGATATGATGCTCCTTATATATCCTAAAAGAAAATTCTATAGAACATAAGAGATATGTGGTTCATTAAGTTTTAGAAAAAAATACTAATTTAACCAAGTACTCAATAGATTTGTATACTAATATATTTTATTTTGTTAATCTTGAACAGAAAGAGTTCAAGTGGTTATTTGAATATAATGAAGGGTCATAACTAATTTTGAGAAGAGAGGTTCTACTTGCCTAAGAGATATATTTATCAATTATTAAAAGTTAGGGGATTGCCCCTTATGGATTGGAGAGGGTGTATTTGATGAACTTATGAGAGCTTGGGCCACCCCTTAATTTGTAAAGAAAAGAGAGCATAATAAGATAAATAAAGCATCCAACTCTGGGGTTTAGGGAGCTTCTTGCACACTGGTGGTTCAGTGCCTCACATAAAGCAAAGGAGATGACTGATAAATGAATCTTATTACATGCTTATTCTATATAAATGCTTTCTTCCATAAAGATATACTTGGTAGAGAGTCTACAGTGTAGGAGTTGCATACACAAACACATCAACACTGAGTTGATAAGCAATGGGCTGATGAGAAGGAAAAAAAAAGCTCATATAAGTAGTTAATATTCTATAGTCTTCAATCATGAATAAGATGTTTATTTAAATTGCTATTAATATACTTAATCTATTATAGGATGATTTCATATAAATTTGGTAGAATCAATCTTCTACTATTGTCAGGCTATCTTCAGGTTCAACACAGTACTATAAGTCCACGTATGATCAAAAGTTATGGGTGGGAGGAAAAAAAAGGAAGGTGTACGACTTAGGCTCTTAAGCATATACAGTTGAGGCAAACCAGTTAGGTTTAACAATGTATAGTTATAGTAGCATATATGAGATCATAAGCCAAAGGGTGGCTAGTATCACCAAAGAGATAGAAGAGATGAGGTAGATACATGCTAATATACTCACACACCAATCTTAGATAATGATGCAACAATGTGAGATATAGGCAGAACTGCACTCATATATTCAAGAAAATTATAATGAGAATGGTCATCAGCTAAATCCTGAGTCTGAGTTTGAGTCTAAAGATGATTAGATATTTGAATGTTGTAATTTAAACTTTATGTTTGATTTTTAGTGGTGATAGACAGTTTAAATTTTATGTTTAGAACTTTATGTTTTGAAGTGATAAATATTTTAAAATTGAATTTTATTATCTGAATGCTCATTAGATTTATGTTTTCAATTTATATTCTACTTAGATTTATGTTTTAAATTTAAATTTTGTAGTGTCATGTTTATATTCTACTTCATAAACTGTTGTGAATAATACAATGTTGTGTTGTGAATCATAAATAGGTGTAAATTATCAACTTTAAATGGACTAATTTTTTTTAAATGCTACAATTTCTGACGGCTTTTCTGACAAAAAGTCCATTGATAATCTTCATTTTAAACATTTCATTTGTATTTCTAGCAACAACAAAATTATAATTATCGATGAAAATTATGAGCGATTTCACCAACGGAAGTTTCTACCCGCAATGGCACCAAACATAGGGAAGCATTATCGACGGCTATATCAACAGAATGTTCCACCACTAATGCCGCCATACATATGAAGGATTCATGATGGTTAATACCACTGAAAAAGCCATCGCTACTCCACCCAAAATTTTATAAATTTTTGGCAGTCATTCTAATGCACTTACCGCTATTGAATTAGGACAATTTAAATAGGGAAAATATGTTGGATATCCATCAGAAGACTATTGTAAATATTTTTGGCTGATTTAATCTAACAAATATAATTTTCCTACGTAAATTTTATTGGGAAATATTTTTCATCAGAATGCCACCAAAAATGTAAAATATGGCAAAAATCACTAGTTTCCAGCAGAAATGTCCACCAAAAATGGTTGTTTTCCAACAGTATAAAAATTTCAAGCAACAATGTTAGGTGACTCCTCTATATGTTCTCTTAATTTAGAATATACTGCATCAAAAACTATTTTTCTTCCTTATATTATGATCATCTTCAATTTTTCTAAAAATTGTGGAGGAACCACATTGAGAATATGAATATGGGTCATACTCTCCATGTAGGTCTAAAACCATTACATTGGCATAAATCTTCTATGATATAAATTAGGTGTATCCTCATCTGGTGTAAGATATGCTTAATTTTTTATGCTTTGAGCAAGGACATCTAAGCCTGCCATCTGATTAAAATAAAGGTAGTTGATATGCCATGTTGATAAATTATTCAACTCCTTAACAAATTCATTTGTGAATGACTATTTTCCTAATAACATTCTATTGTACATCCATGATCTCTAACTTCAGATATTCATATATAATTTGATCTAAAAAATATAAAAAGAACCAAAAAAAAAAAAAGATGATGGGCTATGAAAGTAGTTCTTTAATATAGCCTAAGTTTAGTACATTGAAGCTGGAAATCCTAAATAGGGATATCGGTCATAAAGGGTTTCTACAAGACCTAGCCTTATTAAATTTAATCGTGGTCAAGTCCTACTTATTGGAATACTAAATGTGCTAATTCTAAAACACCTACAAAGTCTAAATACCATTTCTAAAATTATTAAGAAGATTTTTAAACATGTTAAGGCCATCACCTATAGTGCTAAACTTAGGTAACATCAAATAATATGTAATTAAAATGCTAAAGTATTTGTTTTATTACAATGAGTGAATCTAACATTATTAAAAGCATAAATCAAGCTCTAAGATCATTCAACATATAAGTGTGAAAACTCTAAATATAACTATAACTCAATTTTAATAAAAATATAACACATGAAATCTAAAAAAATTGAATTTGATTAAAGAGATGAAATTAACATTAAAATCTCAAAGAAATGGACTAAAACGGTCTAGAATGATTTTGAATGATTAGTGACAAAGGGGTCGAGTGACAAAGAGGTAGTCGAGAGAGGTGTTCAAGAGAGGAGATTATGTGAAATAGGAGAGGGAGGTGGGTTTGGGAGGAAATAAATCCTTTTTTGGTAGAATTATTGATAGATATTTTCCATCAAAAATTAAAAAAATTTTTGTCTAAAAAATTTGTCAGAAATTCTACTGGGTCACTTAATTGGCCTTTTCCTATAGTGGGAACTAGTCCCATTCTAATTTTCTCTAACAAAGTCCCACTATGTGCCATCATTGATGATTTCTAAAGTGAGCTCAATAACACTATCAATGCCTTCTCCATTAAGTTCCCATCATGATGCCTTCATCATTGAGCAATTTTCATCTTTTATGCCTCTCTTGCGAGCACTAATCACTATATTAAGAATTTAGGGGGATTTTCAGCTCATTAATTGAGCTCAAGCCCATTATTAATCTAACGGGGAAAGTTTTAGGTCAATATATGAGGTTAAATACATGTATTTGTTTTACTTTACACTCCTAATTCAGGCAACCAAACAGCCCCTAGGAGTAGCCATTGTGTCGTTTCTAACAAAAGATCAAAATAAACCTTTGATTTCAATTTTAAGAGAGCTTGGGCTTAATTGTTTACTGATTTTAGAGATTAATATAAAGAAATAAGAAGAAGAATGAAAAGAAAAAGACGATAAAAAGGATGTATATGGAATTACCCAAGGTTGAGAAGATTGCCGGCGTTGGCTAGGGCTGAAGCAAGAGATGAGCGGACGGCCAGGGCTTAGGCTAACGAACGACTGAGAGAGGTTGGGGATGAGGATTCTTGTGAACAGAGACAATAGGGGGTGATTTATTAATAAAGTATATTAAGGAGATATCAATTAAAGTGTATTAAATTTAAATATAATAATTATGATCAATAAAATAATTTTAATTTATATTTATGTTTAAGTAATTAAAGTTACATAGTTTAAAAAATATATAAAAGTTATAATATTGGACGAATTTTTGTAAGGATCATGATTGATGAAGCATTTAAGAAAGGATCATATTATTAAATAAATTTAAAAAGATAAAAAATGCTAAGCGAGAGAGCAATTTCAAGAATATGTGAAGCAGAGTTGGGTTTTAGAAGGAAAGGCAAATGGGATTCTTTTTAAAAAATTGCCCTCACCGATCCGGTTTAAGAAACCGGATGATGATAATCCAAAATTCTGGTTTAAAATCAGAAAAAATAATATTAATTTAATAAAATTCTGTTCATTTCAATATTAATTTTTTCATAATTTTTACTTGTAATATTAACTTATATTCAAGTGTAATAGAAATAAAATTAAAAATGATAAAATAAGATATCATTTTTCAAATGATTTAATATAATAACTATTATATAGGCTTTTTAATAATTGGCAGGCTAGTTTCGCTCCTTTTTGAATTATCTCGTCAAAACGATCCTTTTGGGTATTCACTTATGAAACGAGCTCATTCTTATAATTTGGTCAATTAATATTAGTGATATATCATAAAAAATATCTTGATCGGGCACGAATCTCGATGGAAAATCAAGTTGAAATTTTCAAAAATTAAATTGGAGACCATCTAAACTCTGATTTCAGCAAACTTAAATTCGAACTGAACGTCTCAAAAATACGAACCCAACGACACTAAATTCGACTCAATCCGAGCCCAAATGAGTCCAAATCCAAGACTCGAAGCATATTTAGAAGGTTCAAACCATAATTTGGATTACCAAATGATTTTCAAACATGACATGCTTACAGTCCATCTGGAGGGCTTCATTCCCTCCTCATTTGGGCTGCGCCAGGGGTGTCCCCTCAGCCTTCTTGATACTATAACTAACAAGCTTTCGGATTGGAAAGCAAAGTCTCTCTCGTTTGCAGGTAGGCTACAATTTTTGAGGTTCACTATATGGAATACTATTGCCTATTTGATTCACGGGACAATTATACCTAAAACTTATTACAAGCATATTGCTAAGCTCTCAGCATAATTCTTGTTTTTTTGCTGATATTGAGGCTAGAAAGCTTCATCTGGTCTTTTGGGCTAACACGTGTAAACCAAAAAAAATAAGGGAGATCTTGGAATTTATGTTTTACATGCTATTCGATATGCTTATGACTGTTCACTGATTCTTAGAATTTAAAATTGGCCATCTCCACTTTCAACTTGGTATTTATCCAATTACTGCTCCCCTTGAAAACCTTCCCCTATGTCCTCTTCAGCTATGTTGAAAAGTATTTGTAATATTGGTATGAGAGTTGAATCTAATCTTTTATTAAAAATCACAGATAACTGTCCCATTAGCTTAAAATGGGACCACTGGTGTAATGGTCTTTGCATACAAGAGCTTCCCTATCACCATTCCCTTAATAGTCTATTCCCGATTATTGCGCGTTTGGATGCTATCTATGAGTATGAAGAATGGAATATTCCGGCTAATTGTTCTGATAATATTCAGACTCTTATATGCTCTATTCCTATTATTTCTGGTGGTCGGGACAAATGCTTATCCTGGGATTCTGGTGGCACTTATAAATTTGGTAATTTTATCCAAGATTACCACAAACAAGATGGTGAGGCCTTATGGAGTAATTTTGTATGGCATAAACACTTTGCTTTATGATTTTCAATATATGATTGGTTGTATTTTGTTGGTGGGTTGAAAACTTCTAATGCCTTGCGTAAAAGAAATATTGATGTGGATCCACAATGCATTTTCTGCCACTATTGCCCAAAAAGTGTTTCCTATCTGTTTTTTGAGTGTGATTATACTTTCTACATCATTACTAGACTGCTTCCAACTTTAAATTTTTTTCTTATGAGGCCAAACTTAAGCCAGATTATTGAATTTCTCTCTGATTGTGGCAATTCTGGTTCTAGAAGCTTGTCTTTTAAATTGTTGATCCTTTGGGCTGCTGTTTACACCATTTGGAGGGAGAGGAATGAGCAAAATTTTTTCAATTGTTTCAAAAGTATTACGATCATTCAAGCTCTGATTAAAAAGGTGGTTGTTATTAAACTAAATAGATGGAAAAAATGATGGAAATACATGGCCCTTACGTAGTTTTTTATGCGAGTCCTTTTGGTTTCTCGGCAATGTTGTGCATTTGCTATATTTCATTGAACGGTGGAATTTATTCGAGTATCTGTTTGTGTTTGTGTTTTTGGCTGGGGGCGATGATGTGCAGAATCCATCCTCCCCCTGGATGGTGAATTTTGCAACTTTTTCCTATTTGACGGCATTTTTGGCAACCGGGGGTTCGTGCCTTCTTGAGGATGTTTTTTCTGATTTATCCTGAGCCCGCATATGGAACAACACCATCTGCTCTGGGGTTTTTTTGGCTTCTTGGCTGGTGTTTAACTCCTCCCAAGTTGGTTACGCTGAGGATCTATTTATTCCAGTCTGCTTCTTATTGTTATCTCTCTTTAAACAGGTATAATTTTTGGCACTTTTGGTGCTCCTCTTCTTGTTGCCCTTAGCAGCTCTTTCTCACAAATTTGTTCTTTTTGCTTCTTTTACACATGTAACTAGTTTCATTCATTAATGGAATTTCGGCTCTGCACTACTTTTCTCAAAAAAAAAAAAAAAAAAAAAAATTTACCAAAAAAAAAAAATTGTCCTTCTCTGAATAGAGAGAGGGAGGAGACGGAGCGTGGGGGTTCAGTTTAAACTAGTCCAACCGAATCCTATCTCATATCTCAAATTTAAAAGTAATTAGATTTAATTTAATATTTTTAGTATATAAAATTGATTTAAATTATATAATAACAATTTACGAGCTAGCTCGCATTAAATCTTTCTCTTCGTCGTGTTTTATTGAGGGTCACTTTTTATTTAAATTTTTTTAAAGTAAATTATTTTAATATGACATAATTAAATCTATTTAAATTTACCATTTTTAATGGTTCCATCCCATCTCGAGATAGGCTACATAGCATTGGTCGAACTCGTCGATTCCAGATTGAAGTCAACTTGAACTCAATTAGGCTCGACAATGTTCGATTGATTATTACATTCCGAATTACACTAGATTTGGATTGAATTAGCTATGATTTGGGTTGAGTAACATGGTTTAATTAGCTCTACGTCAATGGGTACCTAAGGGGATTCTAAAGGTGACTTCTACACTAGGCTACGAAGACCTATGCATTAGAGATGAGTTTCGGGGGAAAATTGACCTGAAATAATGAGGTCAACAACAGCAACTCATTTTTTTTTCTACAAGTTGTAATTTATATTGTAACTCGCTAGTGCAAAAAAAATCATTGAAAAACTAATAAGCTTTATAAAACATGAGACATAAGCCTAATAAGTAACCTCATCACTTTACCACTTATGTCCAATGGAAAATGTTAGATGTTCAAGATTTTGAGACCATTATCAGCTAAGCAACAATCACCTCACCATCTTTAAGATGGCCCATTTCATTATGACGTCAACATATAATAGTAAAAAATAGTAGCTGATCTGCCTAAATTGACCAATGCCCACATCATCATAGATGAATATAAGTTTGTGATTTTGAATTAAACCTTTAAACCACCTTTTAACCAAACTTATCGAGGATCCTTGCCAAGCTGTCTATGAGTTGTCTGGATGTCCCTATATATAAAGGTCATCTAAAATAATTTATTTTTCATGAAATATTTCACTAGATTCAAAATGATTGTACTGATGTGACTAAAATATTCATTTGTCTTGATCAAACATATTTTGAGCGCCATTCCTCTTTACCTTATTTAAACATCACTTCCTCCTAAGAAAATTATTCATAATCATAGTATTTTACTAAAAATATTCCTTTGGTTAAATATGGATGATAGTAGATAAACCTAGGGGTGTCAATTTCGCATCACGGGTCGGGTTCGGGTCGAACCCGAAACTGACCCGGCACTATTCCTAGGGGTGTCAATTTCGCATCACGGGTTGGGTTCGGGTCGAACCCTAAACTGACCCGGCACTATTTGGGTCAACCTGAACCCGACCCGTTTTTGAAAACGGGTCAGTTTTCTTGACCCGAACTCGTCCCGCTTCGGGTCCGGGTCAACCCGACACGACCCAAATGACCTGTTTCCAACAAAAAAATTGCTAGTTTTCGAGTAAAAAACGGGTCTATCTTCTCTTTTTCGGGTCAAAAACAGGTCTATCTCCTCTTATTCGAGTCAAAATCAGGTTTTTGGGTCAAAATCGGGTCATTTTCGGGTCAAAGGTTTAACCCGAACCCGACCCGATTTTTGAAACGGGTCGAAATGTTGAACCCGAACCCGACCCGTTTCGGGTTCGGGTTGACCCGAACCCGAAATTTTCGTGGTGGGTTCGAGTCGGATTTTCGGGTCGTGTCAAATATTGACACCCCTAGATAAACCCCTTAGACTAGAATAAAACTTGCTATATGATTTAGAATGGAGGCCTTTGTGTTAGAATCTTCAATGATCTTATTAAAGTTATGCATTTGATATTATGGTGCTGGTTTAGATTATATCAATATTTTTGTGTTAATTTTATTTTATTGAGGTACTATCATTTTAAAAATAATTTTCTTGCTAATAAAAAAATTACTATTTCAGACATCTTGAATATGTACAACAACAATAACAACAACATCAAGCCTTTATCCCACTACGTGGGGTCGGCTACATGAATTCTTTTTCTCCATTGTGTCCTATTAAAAGTCAAATTCTCATTTAAATCTAATAAAGAAAGGTCATTCCTAATATTCTATAACCAAGTTTTTTTAGGTCTACCCATACTTTTCTTAACATAAGTCAAATCTAATACATCTACTCTCCTAGCCGGGTCATCGGAAGGGCGTCGTTTTATGTGACCAAACCATCTAAGACGACTCTCTCTAATCTTATCTTCTATTGGAGCTACTCCAACCTTTTCACGTATATGCTCATTTCGTATCCTATCTCTAAGGGTAAAGCCACTCATCCACCTGAGCATCCTCATCTCTGCCACACTTAACTTAATATTATGCTTCTCTTTTAATGGCCAACATTAAAAGAGAATATGTACAATAAATTTTTTTTTTATATGTACAATAAAAATTGAGGATGAAATTTTCATCTATTAGGGTATGGCTAAATGAGAAATCTCATTTTTATATCTATAGATGGATTGACCCCTTCAAAAATTTTAAAGTGAATTCGTACACACTTCACATACGTAATACTTGAATCTAAAATCTCTTAGTTGATAATTTTCCTTTTTAAATGTTAGTCTTAATTTGTGTCAGAAAATAATACTTACATCTTAATTTTTTAAATTATATATAATTAGATATTGATTGTAATTGAAAGCTAAACAATTTTTTTTTTCTTAAAAACAGTGCAACAAATATATATTCATTATAATAATTAGTAAATAGTTGTCGTGCCTTATCCACATAGCTATTCTGATTAGCAATTCATATATAATTACAATAAAAAATAAATATACTTATAAATCTTGTATAACTATAAGAAAAAAAAAAATACACATGATTACATGAAGCCTGATCACTACGAACGAAGAGAAATTAGAACCATTGACCAAGGATTCCATTCCTTTTGCTGCTTGAATTAGGTCACTCCGGAACTGGATTTCTGCAGAAAGCTAGATGAGAGAGTCTGATGAGACGTGAAGAGGAATTGAATTCTCGACAGTAGAAGAAGTGGGGCTGAGATGGCAGCGACGGTTTGTGGGGCAGCCACGTCCGCCGAAGCGAATATGACGGCCCTAAATTGTATCAGTATCTCGGATCCTGACATCCAGAAATCCGTTTCCCTCCTCAAGCAGGTCGGTTTTCCCTCGAATTTCTTTGTAGTTGTCCCGTTTCTGAAATTTTGTATTTTAGGGTTTCTTTTATTATTATGTAGGGCTTTTGATTCTTTTTTTTTTTCTGAAATTGATTACGTTATGGCGTTGTTTAATTAGTGTAATATCTGTCTGATAGTTGCGGGTATAGTTAGCAAATGTTTTAAAAGTATCTATAATTGTATTGTTTTACTGTCGATGTGACTGGACTTCAATGTTCATAGCCATCCTATTAGGGAAAAAATGGGATCTTTATAGTTGATCAAATTTTATGTGTCTTAATATAACTGGATTAATTTTGAGATGAGTGTACTATAAATTCTGAATTTTCTTTATGTATTACACTCAGCCAAAACTAATTAGATCCAGCATGGCTAAATTTTAGTCAAGTTATTATGGCCCAAAATTTTTTATTATTCCTTACAAATAAGTTATTACAAGTACTTGTTTTATAATTCTTTCTAAAAGCCAAAAACAGTTGGAGAAATAAATAGTCGAAAGAAAAAAAAAAATCTAATGTTAGATATGATATTGTTACTATATTTGTCTCTTTTATATATCAGTGAGCTGTATTCTGGTGATGCTAACAGCACTATGTTTTCTTTACTTTTGCAGGCTTGCCTAGATTCTGGATTTTTCTATGTAATTAATCATGGTATTAGCGAGGAATTCATGAATGAAGTTTTCTTCCGAAGTAGAAAGTTTTTTGATCTACCTTTACATAAAAAAATGGAGCTGCTTCGTAATGAAAAGCATCGAGGTTATACACCCACACTAGATGAGACTTTGGATCCTGAAAATCAAGTGCACGGTTTGTTTCCAATCTTATTGCTTTTGCGTAGTCACCTATAAATGTTACAAATCACAATTGCGAATAATTTAGTTCATGCGTTTGATTTCAAAATTAATTCTCAATAAAAGAAAGAAATAATTTAAAAAGCTATACTAATGATCTCTCTCATGAACATGATTTAAATGGTCTCCATTTATTCCACCATATTTGACCACCCCCTCTGTTTTGTCCTAATTTTGAATTTGTGTTCTAATATATATTTTTAATATCTAAAAATTTTGATTGGGAGGAAAAATACCTCATCCAAGTATTTTTTTGGGGACATTTTGGCCAATTAAGGAAAACTCATACACACACATCACATACGCAAGACTTGAACTTAAGACATCTGGGTTGGTTTCCAAAGCTCTCAACCAACAGACCAAGATGAGCTCCGTTCATCCAAGTATTTAACATCTTAAAATTTTTGGATGAGGTGTTATTCTCTTGGCCCATTTTCCTTTACATTTTCTCTCTCCTTTATTTACTTTATCATGTATTTTGTAAATATGCATGTAGTCTTAAATGTAAATATGAGGAATTTTAAAGTCAAATATGTCAAGAAAAAAATTATTTGAAAAGATTCCAATGGTACCTTTTCAAATTCCAATATCATTTTACTTGGAAGAAAAAAAATTAATATCATTTTCTTAAAAATAATTTAGCAATAGAAGAGGGAAAAAGTTATTGGATGAGATATCATTCTCATGGTCCATTCTTCTTTACATTTCCTCTCTTTTCTTAATTTCTTTATTATGGAGTATATGGATATGCATGAAGTCATAAATGCAAATATGAGGAATTTTAAAATCAAATATGTCAAAAAGGCAAAAACAAAATGATTTGACAAGATTCTAATAATTGCCTTTTCAAATTCCAAGATCATATGACTTGAAAGAAAAATAATTCCAATATCATTTTCTTAAAAATAATTTAAACAAAAGAGGGAAATATCTCATCTAAGAATTTTAAAATTTTATAGTCTTTGATAAAATACCTTCCCTCTTTTTCTAAAATTTTTTATTTTAAAAATAGGTGATAACACGTGTTCAAAATAGAACCTTCTTATAGCAAATCCACTTGTCACACTCTCTCGTCTGCTTTGTTATATTTCTATATAGATATAAATTTCATATTGGCTGCTTTTGTTGCAATAGAATTTAAAGGTAATTGGATTTATCTAGAATTCTAAACAATGTGAAAAAAATGTTTTTTTTTTTCCATTAACAACTCCCTTTTCAACTCTGCTGAGAAAAAAATATGAAGAAAAATAAAGGGTCATTGTTAAGACTCACATGTCTCTACCTCATTAGAGATAACTCAAATTCTCTTCAACAAAATAATGATGATTTTTTTTTTCCGCTCTGTTTCTTCGAAACCAAACAAATGGGTGAAAAAAAATTTCAATTTTAATTCCTTCAAAGTTTCCATTTTGATTTCCTCTCTTTCAATTCTTTCAGACCAAACCGATTCTATATCTCTTAACCAAAGAAAAGGAGAAAATGGTGACTATAAAAAGGGAATGTTCCTTATAATTTCAATCTATTTGGTGTATGACAAGAAGTTACTAAGGTAAAAAAAAAAAAAAATAGCGTTCTTCATAAAACTAGCTAGAGTCAAGGGAGGTACTTTCCTATGCCATTTTTCTAAGGCACTATCATGTTGCTATTAAGGCACTCTTCTTGTCATCTATTTAGGTAATTCCATTTTTCGATTCTTGAAAATTGTGGGTTTGAAAATTCGGCCCCGCCCTCTGCCCGCGACTGTTTTGTTTTTTCTTCGGCGAGGGGAGTTTTAACGAAATTAAATTTTGGGGTAAATTTTGGAAGGCAGATGAGTTTGTAGATAAGGCACTACTCAGAGATTTTGCCCTCATTTTGTAAGGACTTTATGATCTGAGTTCTGGTTTCCTATAGGCGCAAGCCCCTATAGTTAATTACCCCTCCCGATCACGAGAGAGAACTTTCGATTATGGCTAGTCGTCAATCAAATACGTAGATAATACATGTTATCTGGCATATAGTAGCAACAATGAGCTTTGGATATAGTTGGAGAATTTGAAGGGTTTGAAGATTTGATATTTAAAATAAAAATTTCACCATCTTACACTTAAAGCGGATGGTGGGGGAATGGATGATGGATCCGATCAAGATCCCATGGTTCCGTCGTCCTGGGTCATCGTGGTCCTTGGTCTACTTAGTCAAAGGAGGTAGTCGACCCAACCTGACAGAAGGATCCTTATCGGCAGCCATGGGTTGCTTCGTCCAAGGGTACCTTATAGACCTAGGTTATATGTTTGTCTAAGGGGATAAATTTGAATCCACCTTAGCTAACATGGGGCTTTGTGCCCTATCAATCATATCCTATTGATTCATATCGCAAGGATTTGATGCCAATAAGGATTGTATTGGCTCGATCTGGCTATAACCAGTATTTGTGGTGCCATTTGGCGGCAAAACCACTCGGTTTAGAGGGCCCCGGGTTATAACCGTTTATCATGCGGTGCCGTTTGACGACAAAACCGCCGGTTAGAGGACACGTACCACATCATTAATGGCAGGAGATTGTTTGAGAATGGATCCTAGTGATATTTTCAACTAGACATTTGACTCTTTGTGAGATTATGTAGTTTTCATTTTGTCCACCCGGGCAAACTGTTGCGGAGGGTGGGTGGATTTTTTGCTTTAAGTGGATTGATGGTTTATTTTCAATTTTAAATATTTTTGGAGTTTTTGGATAGTTTTTGGATTTTTGGAAGATTTTATAATTTTTTGGTTTTTTGTGGGTATTTGGGATAGCATTTGAAAATATTTGTAAACCCCTCCGGTTAAGATCTTTGCTCAACATGGCCATCATCAGGGTGAAGGAGGTTATTTCTATTTGATTGAACCTTGTCAACCTTATCAACTTGTCGATAAGGGATCAGGTTTCATAGGTTTTGTGCCCTTGTTTGTGAATTTTCTTTGTTAAAGACCTTGAAGGCTTGATATGAATGTATAAAATAAATATTCCGGTCAATTTTGTGACCGTATATTTATTTAATGATTTGAACCCTGTCTACTCCTATTTTCCTACTCAGGAGGATCGGGTTTCGTAGGCTTCATACTTTTATTTTTAGTGAATTCTCTTGCTTATAGGCCTTGAAGGCCTAATATTCATATATTAAAACAAATACATCGGTTGCCACAACCGTGTATTTTTTTGATGGTTCGAACCTTGTCGACTCCTATTGATCTGCATAGGAGGATTATGTTCGAATCTGAATTCACTTGTTGACCTGCGCAGCATCCCTAAACGTCACGTGTATACCAGTAACACGCTCGTCGGGGCCCATACTTGTGTTTGAGGGCATTTTATAATTAGATCCTATCAACTCCTTTTATCTACTTAGAATGATGGGTTCAAATTTAATAACCTGTGCAACATCCCTAGACGTCACGTGTGTACCAATAACATGCTCGCCGGGGCCCATGCGGGTTTTGTGTTTGTATTTATTCCTTGTGTACCTATGTGTATACAAACTACGGTGCATGTGCAAGGGTATTCTGCAAATATTTGTAAACGCCTTCTGCCCGCTTGCATGGATGTTGAGGGTCCGGTGGCGTTATGGTCTTGATGTTATGAGGCATCTCATCTTGATGTTGACTCCCCTTTTCTCATTCACCTGGGAGGGTTCTTTTGGACTTTGAAATCAATGACTGCTGTCTTGAAAAGATCCCCTTTCAAGATCTTTAGTGTAGTAGAGTTGCTATTTTCAGTGTTTGTGGACACCATAACTATTTTCTTTTTAAGTATAAGACTAAGAAGAGACTTTGCAACACCAGTTAGTTTAGTTTTAATTTGTTCAAACCTCTCTTCCATTATGCCAGGAGGTGTCCCTTTTCGTACATCGGGTTGCCCTTATACCCGACGTACTTGAAGATCTTAATCACCGTTGTCGTAGGTGATATCCGTACTTGTATCCATAGTGGTTCGTTGTACTTACGATACTCTCAATGTTGTTATCCACAAGTGACTCGTATTCATTTGCAGGGACTCGTTGTATCCACTACGACCTCTTGGAAGTGTTTGTAGAAGAGCCATTATTTCTGCATCATATTCACCTTTCACCATTCTCATGTGGTTTTGATGTACTTGCTTGCAAGGACGAATCTTTTAATATCAATTGACAATATTGCCATCTCAATCTACAAGCAACATTGCTTGTGCTTCGAGTTCTTCGTTGTTGCATATAGAAGACATTTATATTCTTTGCAGTGGATTGGTATTATTTGGACTTGATTGAATATCATTACTCATATGCATTGAAATGATTCTTGCACATATCTTGGCCCACCTTAATGCATGTGGGAGATACTCATATATTTTATTGTTAATTGTTATTCTTGCAAATGTGGCGCATTTGACCTTGTAAGGACTTGTATGTGCTTCAAAATGTGTTGCATTGTACATGTTTATAAGAAGTTTTGTAGCTTTGGTTGCATATTCCAAATCACTCAGGCTTCCTTGATCATCTCTCGCATGCATTGAGGATTCTATCTCCCTCTTGAAGCTTGTACGATGACACCGGATGTAGAGATATTATTGCGTTTGTCACTGATCTTTGCCAACAAGATTAACATTATCTCATTGCCAAATTACAATTTTATCTTAGGCATTTAAGTTATGCTTCATACCTTTCATTTGATGTTCAAACCATAGTCCAATTCAACATCTAGGTTCATTTCAAGTTTGAGTTCTTCATGTCCAAAGTCTTGTTCATCTTGTTTGATATCCAAATCAAATGCAAGACCGAGTCCCTGATTGTTCTTGAAAGTTCAGGCTCTTTGTTGTTTATGTCAAGTTTGAATCTAGCTTGAGTTTAATATACAAGTTCAAGTGCGAGTTTAGGGTCTTTTGAAGTCCTTACAAGTTCAATTTCACTTGATATGAATTTAGTTCCAGTTTGATCTTATTTTATTTGGTTTTGACCTTTAGAAATCATTCAAATTTTGTTCAGGTTTAGGTCAACAAGCCCACTATTCATTTGAGTCCAAGTTCTATACTTTCAGTTCAAGTACGAGTCATCTGTTGTCCTTTGTATTGCTGCTCAAATGATGTCTTTAAATTGTTCAAGTCTTGTGTACTTCAGTGAAAATTTCGGCAGCACCCCGGCATATCCCCCATTTGGGTGAAAATAGGGGAGCTGAGCCTTCCCACCACGCTACTCGAGCGTGGATGGTAGGTGTCCTCAGACATCGCGGCCGTACATTTTTTCATCCCACCACACCACCCTACAAGAGCGTCTATGGGGCCTTCAACAGTACCCGTACGAGAACACCAGTGGCTCTCCCCATCATGCAATAAAAGCGTGTATAGGGCTTACCCACCTCGCCATATGTGTCGCATCGGGTTCCCTCCTATCGTGCTACAAGAGCACGTATAAGTGGCTCTCCGGTCCGCCACAAACGTCGAGAATGAGATTTGGGAGATTATACCTTGCGTAGCAGTCGTTGGCACCGATGTCGAGGTCGAGGAAAGTCCCCACCACGTACAAGAGCGTGTATAGGGCTTACCCCCCTCGTCGCACCTTTCGCACTGGATTTCCCCCCACCGTGCTACAAGAGCACGTATAGGGAATCCACCGGCGCGTCAAGTGCGTCGAGGGCGAGGTTTAAGTCAGAAATTTATACCTTGGGGAAGTCTTCGATGACTGTCAGCTTGAGGATCGAGGTAAGGGAGAAGGGATAATTTTTTTATTATGAATTGATTTAATAGTTAATATTAATTAATTATAATTAACATTAATTAATTATAATTAATATTAATTAATTATATTTACTTTTAATTAATTTAATTATTAACTATAATCATTATAGTTAATTGATATAATTAATTATAATTGATTAATATCAATTAACTTTAATTAATTATAATTAATAAATAATAATTAACTATAATTAAAAGAAGTATTAATTAATTAAAATTAACTTTAATCAAAATTAATTATAATTAATTAGAATTAATTATAATTATTTAATTAAAATTAATTATTAATTAGTTATAATAAATATAGTTAATTAAAATAATTACAATCAAACTAATTATAATTAATTTAGATTAACCCTAATTAAACCTAATCAAGTCATTAATCCTCCTCTCCTTCAACTTCTCTGGTTCGGCACATTCACAGAATTCGGCCGAAAAGTGCGTGAAGGGTAGAAAGTTAACTTCACACACAGTGAGCTCCCGTTGTTGTTTCCGCCAAAATGTTGAAACTTCTGGTCCTACAGGAGGGAAAACCGTCAGGGGAGCAAGGTTGGACAAGCTTCAGCGAGCTCCCGTTCTTGTTTCCGATCCGAGTGGGAAGGGAAAGTCGTCGAGCAAGCAGGGTTGAACAGCAGGAGCGGGCCGAAGAAGCGCACGAAGGGAGAAGGTGACCTTCACTGCGAGCGAGCTCCCTTGTTGCTTCCGATCAAAATATCGTAACTTCCGATCCGTCCATGAAAGTCGAGGAAGAAGCGAAGTCGAACAACGTCAAAGGGGCTGAAGGAGTGAAATCGAGCAGCCTTGAACACTTTGTTCACTTCGCTATTTAACGACAAGTGAGGTAGGACGGCGCATTCAAAGCGAACGTGGGATTGGCGGTGTTGGTCATGCAGAGAGCGTCCGAACTCGTGCAGATAACGGGATTTCGGGGATCTGTTGTGGCAAGCGATGTGCATAGGTCCAGCATTAGGTACGCGATTTCATCATCATTTTTTTATATATATTTTTTTGTTTGGTATACAGTTATGGGTCAACAAAAATTCAACTTTAGATGTTTCCCATAGTATCCTCCCCTTGATCCATAATTAACTTATCTAATTTGATGGTGCTTGAATCATTTCCTTATGTTGCAATAGTTTTATTTATTGTTTGAACTTTGAATGGTAAAATGTGTTATTCTTGGATATTTTAGGTGACTTCAAAGAAGGATATTACATTGGTGTTGAAGTACCTGAAGATGATCCTGATATAGAAAAACCGTTTTATGGTCCAAATCAGTGGCCTTCAGAAGGTAAAGTACTAGTTCAGAAGGTACAATATAGAGCATGTTCCCTAGGTTTTCTATGTAGGAGACAATTTCTTAATTTTTCCCTCA
The DNA here is from genome assembly GCF_001605985.2 of Dendrobium catenatum. NCBI lineage: Eukaryota > Viridiplantae > Streptophyta > Magnoliopsida > Asparagales > Orchidaceae > Dendrobium > Dendrobium catenatum. Next base: position 111,622 of record NW_021320137.1, on the reverse strand, counting down.
TAGTTTATTGACTTTATTTTGCTTACTTTTGAAAGTAAATGTCCAAAATTTATCCACTAGAGATCAGTAAATTAATTATAAAGACTTAACAGAATATTTCATCATAGTATTACTCTCTATCGAATCTATTTTGGTGCCCATGTTTTCTAAATATTAATTGACGGTCAAAGTGAATTTGAAAGTTCTGTACATCCCTTTTAATCAGAAAACTTCGGCATTACTATATGAGATATTGATATTGTTAAGTCATTGCATCCATAAATTGGTTTGCTCATCAGAATCCCTTAATTTCTATGTAGATGTCTCTGCAATTCCGATAATCTGTTGATTACTGTCTTTTTTCTAAATTAAACTTTACTATAATTTTTTGAATTTACTTGAGCTTGTGGACCTGTGGTTTATCTACATGATCGCTATGCATTTTCTTACAAATGGAACTTTGTGATTGCAAGTACCATTGAGTTCAAATTTTTTTTTCAGCTAGATTAAATTTTCTAAAAATTTCCCTTCTTTTTTTTGTGTATTCTGAAGATATTTTACCTGGTTGGAGGCAGATTATGGAGCAGTACCAAAAAGAGGCCTTGTAATGTATCTTTTACCTTTTACTGCTATATTTTGTTTTTGGTAGACTTACCAACCAAATTAGTATTAATCTTTAAAGCTATATTTAGCAATTTTTTTAGGTGCATGATAGACTGCTACCCATTAAGCTTATAGCAGTTTCCTTTAGTGCATTAAGATCAATATGCCTTGCCATTCTTTTGGGATTCAGATTTTATTTCAGTTCTCCCTAACTCTGTTTTCAAGATCTTTCTAACCTTTCTCTGGAAATAACCTCTTGTAATTTCCTATATTATTGCTCTCAATAAATCTATCTTTGAGGTTTTACTTGATTGAACAATTGATGAAGGTTGCTTAAGGACCTTGAATTTTTAATGCATATCCGATATGGGTTGTTCAAAATCAATCATAACCTCGCAAGCCACAAACATATAATCTTAATAATTACTCGTTACTTGAGATGAAAATAGAAAACATATTATTACGGCTATAGGCCAATGGGGGTTGGACAGGCCAACCCAGCAGGTAGTGGAGGGGGAGAACCTGCAACAAATTTCAGAGAGATTTCGGTCTCCCATGTGGGCCCAGCAAAACAATAATTTATTATGATAGGAGGGGAATGAAGGAGGGAGTTAGTTAGAAAAAGATCTATTTGAATTCAAATAGGAGAGGGAAATTTATAAGGAAGGGGGTTGATTTGGAGGAGATTAATTAGGAGATGTTTCCTAATTAAAAGGGGCTGATTTGGAGTAAGAGATGTTTTCTAATTGAAGAAGGCAGATTTGTGGGTTGATTTGGAGGAGATTAATTAGGAGATGTTTACTAATTAAAGAGGGTTGATTTGGGGGATGAATTGGAGGAGATTAATTATGAGATATTTCCTAATTAAAGGGGCTTATTTGGGGGCTGATTTGGAGTAGATTAATTAGGAGATGTTTACTAATTGAAGAGGGCTGATTTGGGGGTTGAATTAGATGAGACTATTTCTTAATTGAAGAGGGTGCGGGCTCCGAAAATTCGGCCCCGGTCTCCGCCTGCTGTTTTTTCTTCAGGGGAGTTTTAACAGAATAAGTTTCGGGGTAAATTTTGGAAAGGCAGATGGGCTTGTAGATAAGACACTACCCAGATTTCTTCCTCATTTTGCGAGGACTTTATGATCTGAGTTCTGGTTTCCTATAGGCGCAGACACCTATATTTAATTACCTCTCCTGATAATGAGAGAGAATTTTTGATTAATGCTAGTCGTCAATCAAATATGTTATATTCATTGATATGTAGTATCAGACGTATAGTAGTAGCATTGAGAATATGTATTTGAAAAGTTTGGATGTTTGAAAATTTGGGTTAAGATATTTGAGAAGTTTGATATTTAAAACTTGAAAATTTCACTATCTTGCAGTTAAAGAGGACAAATTTGAGGAGGCAGTCGACCTAACCTGACAGAAGGATCCTTGTCGGCAGCCATGTGTTGCTTCGTCTAAGGGGACCTTGTAGACCTAGGGTGGGTATTTGTTTAAGGGGACAAATTTGAATCCAGCTTAGCTAACAGAGGGCTTTGTGCTCTATCGATTATATCCTATTGATTCATACCTCAAGGATTTAATGCCACTAAGGAACATATTGTCTCTAGCCATAATCGGTTTTTCGTGGTGCCATTTGGCGGTAAAACCACTCAGTTCAGAGGGCCCTTGGTCACCGTTTATCCTACGGTGCCATTGGGCATCAAAATTGCCGGTTAGAAGATATGTACCACGTCCTTATTAGCAGGAGATTATTTGAGAATGAATCCTAGTGATATTTTCGACTAGGCATTTGTTCTATGTGAGCTGAAGTTGTTTTCAAAATTTTCACCTCGGCAAACTATTGCGGATGGTGGATGAATGTTTTTTTAAGTGGTTTGATGGATTATATTTTCAGTTTTAAATATTTTAGACTTGGAGGATTTTAGAATTTTGGACTTTTGGACATTTGGGCGACATTTGAAATATTTAAAATTAACCCCTCCGATTGAGATCTACATTCAAATTGGTCCTCATCAAGGTGAATGATGTCATTTGAAAATATTTATATTTTGTAGAAGTTTGAGATTATTTGAAGTGGTTGGAGTTAACCCCTCCGGTTAAGATTTGCATTCAATATGAACATCATCGGGGTGACTTTGTGGTTACTTTCATTGACTAAACCTTGTCGACCCAATTAACTTGCCCATAGGGGATTGGGTTCGTCGGCATTGTGACTTTGTTAATGAATTTTCTTGGTTGAAGGCCTTATATGAATGTATAAAATAGATATTCTGGTCGACACACTGACCGTATATCCGTTTGATAATTCGAGCCGTGTCGACTCCTATCTATCCATATAGAAGGATCAGGCTAGAACTACATTCATTTATTGACTCGCGGAGTATCTCTAGATGTCACATGTGTACCCATAATACGCTCGCCGGGGCCCATGCGGTTGTTTGGGGGCATTTTTATAATTATTTGTTGAACCTTGTCGACTCCTATTTATCTGCTTAGGAGGATCAGGTTTGAATTTATTGACCCGCGTAGCATCTCCAGACGTGACGTGTGTGAAAGCATCACACTCATCGGGGCCCATGTGTGTTTTATGATTGCACTTACCCCTTTTGTGTACCTATGTGTATACAAATTACGGTGCATGTGCGGGGGCATTTTGAGATATTTGACAGATATACTATGGGTCTCCTACAATAACTTGTAGGAACCTTTGTTCATCGTAGTCCTTTTGTATTTGCCTGTGGATGGTGTGTTAGATGCACGACCATCTTTCATCAAGAAACTTGCAAGTCCCAATAATTTTATCCAACTCAATATTCAGAATTTAGTTGAACTGAGATTCACTCACTCCACCTTTAAGAATAAAGATTTGCTCCAACTTTCTCTTCCCAAAACTCGTATAGGAATTAGTGGGCAACTTCCTTGATTATGCCACCATCATCATTTTATGCTGTTGGCCTAAATAAAGAATCAATCATTTCAACCTTGGATGATTGTGCCCTTGCTGACGTCGAGATATTCATTCCTAAGATGGTTGTTGCAGCCCTTGATGTAGTTGGAGTAGCGGGTGTACTTTCTGCTTGTAGTTGTGAGTTTAGATCACCAAGTTTGCATTGATCTTTAACAACACATTTGCCAAATATTGATCATTAACTCCGATAGTTGCAATATAATGTATTGATGCTCACTTGAATGCGTTCCGATGTGTCACATCGTTGTTTTCAGTGTATGTCAGATCTTTCTAGTTTCAATTGACATATTAGCTGTGGTATAGATCTCTTGTAATGTCACTGAACCCTTCTGCTTGTAGAAAATTGATGTGCTTGATTGGTGGATTGTCACTGCTAATTGCGTGTCTTCTAGCGTTCGTAAGAATTGCTATGTATAGTTGCAAGATAGTTGACGTTGACCAAAAGAGCTAATTTGTTTTTGCATTCATCATATGCGATCTTCTTTATGTTGTAGAAGTTCGATGCGGTGCTCCATATCTCACATATTCAAGAGCCAGATGATACTAATTGCCCATTTAGCTTTGTGGAGAATCAACACATTTGGTTAGAGTTGGATTGTCGTCAAATCATCATGGTTTTGTTCCTCAAAATTGTATTCTTCATTATTATATGTCTTTCATAAGTGTATCTTCTGCTTCAATTGACTCCATTCATCTTGCAAGCATGGATAGTTTGAATCTAGCTCATGGATGGTTTAAGGGTCTTATAGTATTACTAGCAATCAACATCACAACAATCTTCATTGAAGAGACTTTGAATCAACATTGGCAATCAAGTTGGATTTTTGTCACCTTACTTTTATCACTTGTAGGTGAGATATGCTCAACTTTCTCACGCACATTCATTCGTGTCTCATTTGATTCATTAGCTTTAACAGCCCTGAAAGGTTTGATGTTATTATTTACAAATCAGCTTAATTTCATTATTTAGGAGCGAGGAGTTAGGGATTTCGTTATGAGTTTCATGTTTACAATTGTCCATTGATATTCATTTGAGTTCTTTAAATCCTCAGTTGTAAATTATATGACTGCAAACTGTCAATGTTCAATTTTCCTTGAAATCACAAGTTATGCTCCATATGGTCTTTTTCATTCAAGTCATCTATTGTTCAAAAGTCCATAAGTTTGATGTGCAAGTCCAAGTCTCAATTCAGATCGTCGTCATTTGATTCAAGTTCAATTAATGTTCAAATTGAGTTAGGTTCAGCTTCATTTAATCTTAATGTCATTATTTAGTGTTCACTTGAGTCCAATTCAAGGTTCTTTGCATCATTCTTTTGAGTCCAAATAAGGTTTCCTGTTTGTCCAACTTTTGTGCATCTTTAGATGGAATTTCGGCAGTTTCCCGGTGTCTCCCTCGTTTAGGAGAAATTTCAAGAGTTTGAGCCTCCCGCCACGCTAGAGAAAAGCATGCACGGGTAGTGTCGGATGACACCAATGCCAAAAGTCTTCGTCCCCCACCATGCCAGAGAAAGACATGCATAAATCTTCGGGCTCATGTTTGAAATGCACAGTTTTATATTTGTCCCCGCCTCGTCGTAGGCGTCGCACCAGATTCCCTTCAAACCATGCTAGAAAAAGCATGCATGGGTGATTTTCCGGTGCGCTGCTAACGCCAAAAATAGGGTTTTACCCACCTCGCCGTAGGCATCGAACCGGGTTCCCTTCCCACCACGCTAGAGAAAAACGTGCATGGGTTGGTTGTAGGTCTCAGTTTGGAGGTGAAGACAGTCAGTATAGGTGAAAGGTTCGGGTTCAGTGCTTATAGTTTGCAGCTCTATGAGGTCAGATGTCTTGGGATCGTGTGAGGTCGGAGGCCCTAGATGTTCAGATGGAGGAGGAAAGGCGGGCTAGGGCTCGGCTAGGTAGGGAGAATGTCTCTCTCTCTCTCTCTCTCTCTCTCTCTCTCTCTCTCTCTCTCTCTCTCTCTCTCTCTCTCTCTCTCGCTCTCTCTCTCTCTCGCTCTCTGTGGATCGATGGTTTGGGGAATGATCAAAATGTGGAAAGGGTTTCGATTGAAGGAGATGAAGGTGTTGGCTTCAAGAGGCTTCAACAAGTTCAAAAGGTTGCATCTTAGAGGAGGAGGGAGCAGGTGGTTGACTTCGGCTTTTGGTGAAGGGTGGATGTCGGGAAAACTTCGTGTGAGCAGCGGAAACCGAGAGGCTTCACTCCTGTCCCATTTTAAAAACAAAGGAAGAACAACGATCGAGGCGATATATAGATTTTTCGGCTGATTTTGCAAAGAAGCGATCGTTTCGATGCCGATTCAGCAGGATTTGCTGAAACTTTCGGCAGGAAACGAGGTATTTCCAATCTCTCTCTTTTTCTCTTTTTGTTTCTTATACAGAGGGCTGATTTGGGGCTAATTTATGATGGAATTAGGGGAGGGCTGTTTTGGGATTTGCTATGTTTTGTATGCTTTAGATAAGTTGTTTACCCTATGGTTTAGTTTTTATGCTTGATTTTGTTGGAATTAGTTTTGTTTAGGTTGAGTGGGCTCTAGCCGATGGCTAGGGATTTGGGAGAGGCAGATCTTCCTCTCTACTTGAAGATCCAACTGTATCTTGTGTTTTTCTCCTTAGTTTTTTTTTTAATAAAAAAAGGTTTTTGTATTCTTCTTCTTAAATTTCTTGTGTCGTTCTCTAGTTTTTCTGAAATTACATCCACTTTCTCACATAAGTTTCAATAGAAAATCACTTCAATAATCATAACAATTCTTAGAAACCATACAATCTAATCAAGAAACAGTGAAGTCATAAAAATCTAGATTGTATCTAAAAGACTAATTTCAATCACACATGAAAGCTGAAAGTGTAAGGCACATAGGGGGGAGGGGGGTAAATTGATGTGTTTTTTTTTTTTTAAATTGTAATTGTGCATAGGCCTAAAAAACACCAATATATCCTTTTTTGTGAAATAATTGAAAACAAGACTATTTTTTATGAACACACACAATATATATATATACACACACACACACGCACGCGCACACACATTTAAGCACTAAAATGAGAAAATAAAGATATGTATTTTTAATAATTTGTTTTGCTTCATAACAAGATCAAGAGAAAGTTAATCTATCATAGCTCTAGTTTGATTTTATTTTTAAAAATATGAATTTTAACAATGATATCACCAATAAGCATATAACTACAAAAATAAATTCCAGAAAATAAGAAGCTTGAGTAAGAATAACCAAATCATTCTATGATGATTCGGCCAATAGGCTTACTACCACTACACAAGTCATCTCCTCAGGATTTTCACTAGTACTCCCTCCATTTGCTCTCGGCAAAGCGGAGAAGCTTCTCTCCTTCGCAGGATAATGGAGAAACCCTTAGCCTCCTTGACTAGATACACAAAACCTTCTCGAGATCTTCACAGTTTTTACCGTAAGACTCTTTAAAGCTTTCTACTAAAAGCTTCGGCTACAACTTAAGGAACAAAAGAATATGATTAGGGAAACAACCAAAATAAACATTGAAAGTTCGAGGTGCGCCAAGAGGGGGGGGGGATTGAATTGGAAATTTTTGTTATAAAATAACAATCCTAAACAGGAGTTCTAATTGGACTGCAACAAACATCTCAACCAAATTTCAAGAACTCACTCAAGAAAATTAATCACCGACTTTTTTCATATCTCTCCTCTCTCTATCCTCTCAAAAGCTTTTTGCAAATATGTGAAAAATTATCACAATGCTCTGAAAAACTCTAAATAGCTCTCAAAATTTAATAGGGTTTCTCAGAATATATATAGAGTGGTTCCATATAAATCTTAGAAAGACTAATTATTAAAGTTATCAGCTTGATTGTACAATCCAATTAAGAGATCATAGTGTTCGATTACTTCAGCTAGCCTAAAATCCTAAAATCATTTTCTGTTTGATTGGATTGCATGATATAGATTATTTTGTATGATTATTTATTTTTATTTTTATTTTTATTTTTTAATTCTTTGATCATTTTGTATGATTAGTTCAATCTCCCGTACCAAATATCACATTGTTCTATATGATTAAACCAATGTGCTTTTTGTTTGTTTGAATGGTACGACATGGATCACACAGTATGAAATTATACTAACTCAATTTTTAATTTTCAGGTACTAAATTGGTAAATATCATAAAAATTGTTCAGTACAATTTGTTTAATTTTGAATTTACTATTTAAGAAAATAATAGATAAATGTCAGGTTTAATTTAACTGATTGTAAGATCTAACTTGGGTTGTCTAGTATGATCTTATAGTCTTCTTTTCTTTGTCAGCTTTATTTTTTCAATTTAGATTGATCATTCTATTATAATTGCCATTTGGTTTGTTCAATGTCATTTGACATTCATCTTTTGATTTACTTGAAATGTTAGTTTAAACAAAAAGAGACCTACAAACACAAATTTATTAGCCTAATTATCACAACAAATAATATTTGTAATCATCAAAATTATATTAATCTCACTAGGTTCATAGGGTCAATAATCTCCTTATTTTTTATGATGACAAACTTTTTTGTGTGGAATCTTATATTAGTTAAGAAAAGGTTTATGTAATCTTTTCTGAATATGTGATTCTTCCCATCAACTTATGCCTCTAATAAATATAAGCTTAAAGATAAATTTAAAATATAGAGACATGAATTATAAGCAAGAAAAATAGTTTGGCAAAATTTTTTATTTTTGAATTTTTCTTAATATTTAAAACTTGACAAAAATCTCATAATGAAAATAAAACAACTTAATTAATCCTAAATAAACCTTCAAAATTTCTTCTGAATTTGAATTCAAATCAGTCTTTTTTCCCTAAATAAACCTTCTTTATTCCCTCCCAAATTGTAATTCAAATCAATCATCTTTTCCTAAATAGACCTTCCATATTCCCTCCCAATTTGAATTTAAATCAGGTATCTTTCCCTAAATAAACTTTTCAAATTTCCTCCCAATATGAATTCACATCAGCCCTCTTTCCCTAAATAGACCTCCCTAATTTCATCCTAATTTTGGTTTTTTATGGTAAGCAATTAAAGGTAGGATTAACCCCCTTTGAGCTCCCTCTCTACTTGCCTGTCGCCTACACTAGTGGGGCCCATAGGGCTTTTCCGCCTGCCAGCTAGATCTTGTTAGGGCTGGGTTGATTTCTTGGATCGGCTCAGCTGATTCATCAATACTCCCCTACCATGGAGTCACCTTATCCTCATGTTGGAACGAGGAAAACTCCACTGAATTATGGGTAGTCCCAATATCCACCAGTACTACAACCTTCAGATGCCCGATCTTCCCCTTAACCTTCGTGGTGTGGTTTGGTGTGAACTCGCCCACTGAGTTAGCGAATACCTCTACAACATCTAAGTTTAAGTAATCTTCTTACTGTACTTCCTCCTATACAATATTTTCCTCCTCATCGTAGACTATTAGGACTTGTAACAAACGGTCCTTATAATGGTGGCCTAGAGCAAACTTCTCATTACACCTAAAACATAAACCTTTAGCCCTCTTCTCCTAAATTTCTGACTTAGTCAACCTCTTGAAGTTCCCCCTGATTGTACTTCCTGACCTTTATCCATCGAGATTTCCTTCTAAATTGGCACTGTCTGTATCTTTGATGCTAGAAATAGTGGTTTTGTGGTAGGAGACTCCTGAACTATTGCTATGGCTACTCCTCTCCAAGGAGTTCTTATGAATCACCAGTTAGGCTAACTCCATAGCCTTCCCTAAGCCATGTGATCTCAATACTCAAATAGCTGCTCGAATATTAGGATTTAGCCCCTTCATAAAGTTCCACTCTAGCATAGACTCCGGAAACCTTTCCAATTAGCTTGAGAAGTACTCGAAGTTCTCCTGATACTATATCACCTTTCTCTGGTGCACCAGAGCAAAGAAATGTTCATAAAAGTCTCCTTCCGGACTAGTTCAGAAATGTTATGGTAGATAGTCTTTGAACTCCCTCCATGATCGGATCAGATCATAAGTCTCTTCACTGGTACCAGTATAAAGCCTTCCCTTCCAAATATAGAGCATTCGCGGTGAGTTTTTTATCTTTTGTTAACCCATTTACAATAAATTATTGCTCCATCCTATAAATTCACCCGTGAGCAACTTCTTCCTCAAAAATTAACATATTCAACTTTCTCACCCTAGGATCGTCACTGCCCCAATTGCTTCTTTCTCCTCCATTGTACCGGGTGTTGTGATCCCTCCATGTTTCCCTCTCCCCAAAATTAGCTCTCCGATCTTCACCATCCCAATTTCTTCACCGGCCATACTCTTCACCCATTCTCTTCTTTGGAAGTGGCTTCAAAGTGGCATCTCATTTTCTTCCCCCAAAATTTCCACTTCTTGATCCTCCCTCGTTGTCACCATATTAAGGTTTACCCCAATTCCTTGTCTAGTCAATAGTGTCCTTGTCTCCGATGATATCATTTTGGCTTGAAACTCTAACATCTTTTTCATCATCTCTTCCAGATTTAAAAATCTGCACTTAATTACTGAAATATGCTCTCCGAATCCAGATTTCAGATTTTCAACTTCCCTATCAAGTCTATCCTTCAATACATCAACCTTTTTAGCTACCATAGGTCCCAAAAAAGATGCTATGATATCAATTTGATAGGAATTCGATTCCCGCACAACTAAAAACAACAATAATGAAGAGAAAACCCAGTAAAAATGAGATTATGGACTAATTTTATTGATATTGGCACAACAAACCAAAATACAAGTTAATATATAATCAAGAGGTAGATTGACTCTCACAAGTTCTAGGCACCGCTAGAAACAACTCCAAAGAAAATTACTCCAAAACAAAAAAAGTTTATTATGAAAATAAAACAATATAATTAATGCTAAATAAACCTTCTTAATTCTCTCCCAATCTTAATTCAAATCAGCCCTCTTTCCATAAATAAACGTTCTTAATTCCGTCCCAATTTTAAATTTAAATCAGTCCTCTTTCTCTAAATAAACCTTTTTAATTCATTTTCATTATGAATTCAAACTAGTCCTCTTTCCGTAAATAAACCTCCCTAATTGTCTACCAATTTTTATTTTCTATGGTATGTAATTAAAGGTAGAATTAATCTCCTTTGAGCCACCCTCTCTCCTCGGGCCCACACTAGTGGGGCCAATAGGGCTCTTCTTCCCGCCAGCTAGATCGACCCCTCTTGCTGGGGCCAGGTTGATTGGCTGGACCGACTTAGCTGGTCCATCAACATCCTCTTGAAAATGTCTAGTAAGAATATCCATGACTAGAGCAAAAATGTATGAGCTTAAAGTTGTTCCTAGATGTAATCCAACTGATATATGAAAATACTTGGTAAAACCATCTTGTGTTTGAACACAAGTAATAACTCCCGCATACATATCTTTAATGGCTTGAATATAAGGATTATTAACCCTTGTCTTTTCTAAAACTCTTCAAAGCAATTCTCTTGGGACCTTATAATATGTTTTTTCTAAATCAATAAATGTCACATGTAGACTATTCTTATTCTGTCTATACTTCATCAAATCTCTCGATAAATGTGTAGCTTCCATAGTAAACCTATCCAGCATGAATGTAAATTGAATTTGAGAAACATTAGCATCACATCATAATCAATGCTTAATAACTCTCTCGTAGTTTTAAAGCAACCTTAACTTAATTCCTCTATAAACTCTTGTGCATCACCTTTATTCTTCAAAATAGGAATCAATACACTCCACTCATTTGACATTTTTCAGTCCTCAAAATAATATTAACAAGTTTTGTAAGATAAAAAATTCCTTCATCTTCTAAGCATTTCCACATCTCTATTGAAAAATTATTAGGTCCAACAGCTTTTTCACACTTCATTTTCGTTAAAACCTCTTTAACTTTGATTTTACTAATACACTGATAAAAATAAAAAAAAATTATTTTCATTTAAGATACTAAGGTCACCAAAGTTAATCATATTATCACACTTTTTATTAAAAAGTTTATTAAAATATTTCATCCACCTTTGTTAAATATCATCTTCTAATAAAAATATTTTTTATCTTCATTATGTTAGACTGGTTCAGCCGGTCCGCACGGGACCGGCAGTTTGCGAATAAAGCGGGATCTCTTCCTCTTGCGGAGATCGAGCGGCCCGACCGCCCCATTAAAGCATTTTAGGAAGCTTTTGAGAGGGAAATTTGAATGTAGGGACTATTTTTGAGGATCAATTGTATCTTGCTATTTTATTCATCGTTTAGTGGAATAAAAGTTGTGCTTTGAGTTTTCCTTTAGTTTTCCTCTAAATTTCTGCTGTTTGACTGTTGTACACAGCTGTTTGCTGTGTTTTTCCTGCTGTGGACAGCCATTTCGCTGCTGTTTGTTCACCGATTTGGGTTAGGTTTGCTTGCGAACTCAAGTATTACCTTAGGGTTACTTGCGAACTCAAGTATTTCCTATCAAATTGGTATCAGAGCATCGATTTGGGACCGTTGGCGGCTGGATTTCTAAAATTTCAGCGGTAGATTTGTCTCAATCTGAAGAAGATATCTCAAGTTCTAAGAAGGAACTATGGCCGGAAGAAAAGTTGAGGTCATGGAAGGGGAGCTAGGGCAATTGAAGATAGATTTCGAAGAGAAGATCTCAGATTTTCAAAATCAATTTTCATCAATCCATGAGAAGATGAATGAATGATTTACCGCGCTAGAAGAATTAATGAAAAAATAATTGAAGAAAAGCAAAAACCGGCATCATCTGAAACCGTCAGCGGTCATGGAAGAGGAGGAAACCCTAACCCGTTTAGGGGTAGGGAAAATCCGGAAGTGGAAGTTTTTGAGGGAGACGATGGGATGCCTCCGCTAGAACCGCTTTTGAGGGAGGAGTTGAGTAGGGGATACGACAAACGGGAGGCTGATTTTGTCAGAAGAAGGGAAGAATTTCATTGTCGAGGTGCTGAATTTGAAAGAATCCTGCATTGAGGTGTTGATTTTGAAGGGGGAAGGGAGGAATTTCATCGTCGAGGTGCTGAATTCGAAAGAATTCAGCGTCGAGGGGTTGATTTTGAAGGAAGAAGGGAGGAACTTCATCGTCGAGGTGCTCAATTTGAAGGAATTCAACATCGAGGTGATGATTTTGAAGGAAGTAGGGGAGAGTATGAAGAGGGGTTCAAGTATAATCATCGGAGGGATGATCGGGACACTTGGGGAGCTCTTCCCCTTTGAGGAATGGGAGGTTATGGAGGATACCGGGGAAATGGAGGAGACCCACGAGTGAGAAAGCTAAAGATGCTCGTCTTTGAGACTGAAGACGACCATGGCTGGATCTACAAGGTAGAGCGTTACTTTGCGGTCAACAGGTTGACGGAGGAAGAGAAGCTAACAGCGGCAGGATTGTGTTTGGAAGGAAAAGCCTTGGCATGGTATCAGTGGCGTGACAGGAGGTAGCCCATCCGGAGGTGGAGAGAGTTCAAAGATTGCTTATTGGAGCGTTTCCGAGCCGATGTGAAAGGAGACTTCTATGAGCAATTCTTTTCCTTGACTCAGGAGGGGACTGTGGCAGATTACCGGGATAGGTTTGCATACTTGGCTAGTAGATTAGATGACATTTTAGAGTCAGCCCTGAAAGGGAACTTCATGAAGGGGCTTAAACCTGAGATACGAACAACAGTCAGGATGCTGGAGCCGAGGAACCTAGGGAAGGTTATGGAGCTGGCGCAGTTGGTGGAAGATCAGAAGAAATCAGAAAGAGGGGCTTGAGAAAACTATTCAGGGGGATCTTATGGGACGATGACCACTCTTCTAGCACCCAATCGGCCTGCATCAGGCAACATTAATGAGACCACCAGGGAGAAGCCAGTAGGAGGGAGTGGGAAAAATTTCAAGAGGCTGACAGAGAAGGAGATGCAGGATAAGAGGATAAAGGGGTTGTGCTTCAGATGTGATGAAAAGTACATGCCGGGGCATAGGTGCAAGGACCGAACTCTTAAGGTTCTCCTTGTCTGTGAAGACGAGGAAGACGAGGAGGGAGGTGGGAGCAGATCTGACGAGCAGGAGAAGTTGCACCTCGATGTGGCAGAAGTTCTCTGAACTCTGTAGTGAGATTCACTTCGAGTCACACTATGAAAGTGAAATGAGAGATAGCTGACTGTGAGGTGGTGGTGCTAAGTGATAGTGGGGCTACCCACAATTTCATTTCCACTCAGGTCGTTGACAAATTGGGAGCGAAGTTGGTGGACACCGGTTGCTATGGAGTGATGATGGGTACAGGAAAGGTGGAGAAAGCCAGGGGATCTGTAGTTGAGTGGTGTTGACCATCCAGAAGATTGAGGTAAGGGAGGATTTTCTCCCACTAAAGTTAGAAAGTATCGATGTCATTCTGGGAATGAAATGGTTGCAAACTTTGGGGGAAACGATGGACAATTGGGGAGCACTCATGATGAAATTAATGGGGGATGGAAGAAAGGTGGTTATAAAGGGAGATGCAGGGCTATCCAAAGCCATGACATCACTTAAGACCATGATTATGGGCATATAAGAGGTGGGGGAAGATTATGTGGTGGGACTACACAAGTTGGATGCGATTGGATTGGAGGGAGGGGATGTTTCTCTTTCCGTGCTGCCCTTGGTTCAACAATACAGTAAGGTTTTTCAGTCACCTCAAGGATGACCACCTCTACGGGAACACGAGCATATTTTCACCTTGAGGACAAGGTGGATCTTTGGGAGGGGAGTATTGTTAGACCGGTCCAGCCGGTCCGCACAGGACCGGCAGTTCGCGAATAACGCGGGATCTCCACCTCCTACGGAGATCGAGCGGCCCGACCGCCCCATTAGAGCATTTTATGAAGCTTTTTTGAGGGTTTTGAGAGGGAAATTTGAATGTAGGGACTGTTTAGGGATTTCCTTTTGATTTGTATGCATTAAATAGTTGGTTTTCCTAGGGTTTGAGTATCTTGAATTTGGCTGAAATTTGACATCTGTTAGATTTAGGTTTTCTTCGGGCTCTAGCGACGTCTAGAGATTTGGGAGAGATCGATCCTCCTCTCGAATTGAGGATTAATTGTATCTTGCTATTTTATTCATCGTTTAGTGGAATACAAGTTGTGCTTTGAGTTTTCCTTCAGTTTTCCTCTAAATTTCTACTGTTTGACTGCCGTACACAGCAGTTTGCTGTGTTTTTCTTGTTGTGGACAGCCATTTGGCTGCTGTTTATTCACCGATTTGGGTTAGGTTTGCTTGCGAACTCAAGTTTTATCTTAGGGTTACTTGTGAACTCAAGTATTTCCTATCACCTTCTTAATGCACTTTATTTGAACTAAATTCTTACTTCTATGTCTTTGCTTGCCTAAGCTATATATATAATTTTCACCCTCAACATCAAATCTATTATATAAAAATATTAAAAGCTAAATTTTTTTCATCGCATATTATTTTTTTAGACTCTTTATCATTTTATTTTTATACATTTTTCCAAATTTTCAAGCTTTTACTTCTAACCCAATTATTATTATAAAGTTTCTTATTTTTAATATTTTCTTGCACATTTTGATTCCACCATCAATTATTTTTAATATTAGGAGATTTTCCTTTTTATACTCCAAGCAAATGTTTTGCAACATTCTTAATATCACTAGCTACTTTCTTTCATATGACATTAGCTTCGTCATGCACAGTCAAAATGTTAAAATCTTGAATCTTACTCTAAATTTTTATTTATATTTTTGTTAGTAATCTTTAAATGACCCAATCTAATCTTACGAAAGTATTTTAATTTATTTTTTATAATATCCCTTCATCTTAAAGTCCAAAAGTAATATGCAATATTGAGTACATAAATTTTCACTAGGAATGATTTTACAATCTTTACATTCTAATCGATCTATTTTTCTTATAAAAAAATAATCAATAACAACAACATCAACATCAAGCCGTTGTCCCACTACGTGGGGTCGACTACATGAGTCCTTTTTCGCCATTGTGTCCTGTTAAAAATCAAATTCTCATTTAAATCTAATAAAGAAAGATCATTTCTAATATTTTCTAACCAAGTCTTTTTAGGTCTCTCTACCTTTCTTAACATAAGTCTAATATAATACCTCCTAAATGGGTCATCGGAAGGCCTCGGTTTAATGTGACCAAACCATCTAAGGCGACACTATCTAATCTTATCTTCCATTGGAGCTACTCCAACCTTTTCACATATATGCTGATTTCGTATCCTATCTTTAAAGGTAAAGCCACTCATCCACCTAAGCATCCTCATCTCTGCAACACTTAACTTAGTATTATGCTTCTCTGAATATATGAAGTGTAATTTTAATTGCAATAGACTTAGTGAGGGGATTGTGACTTCGGGTGATCAAGTCATTAATAAGAGTACACATTTTAGATATCTTGGATCTATTGTTCAGAGTGATGGTGAAATAGATGGGGATATTATCAGCAGAATTCAAGTTGGGTGGTTGAAGTGGAGGAATGTATCGGGCTTGTTGTGCAATAGAAAAGCCCCCCTCAAACTTAAGGAAAATTCTATAAGATGGTGGTGAGACCTGCAATGCTTTAAAATAAGCAGAGTTTACTATATCCATTCTTATAAGTGATGAGATTTTTTTTTCTTTTTTTAAATAAAATATGAGCAATTCTAAAATCACAAGCTATAGCAAAATCTAATATGATCCTACCCCCTTCATTAGTCGCTCCAAAGTCATAGTCATATTCAGGTTCCTATCCTAATTCTAGTTTCATGGACTTGCTTCTTTGCCCACATTCATCCATGATGTGAGAATCTTTGCTTATTTAACACTACATGCAGGTGTTGGTATAACGGCTCTTGCACACTTCTCGTTGTAAGGTCATACAACATGTTGCTTCGAGGGAGTGCCATTAACAAATCATTGTACTCACTAATTTCTCCATGCTCCATTTCTTTGTCTCTACTCCAAAGTGCAGCCAAAAATCCTCCCAAAAGCCTCCCAAAATTCTAGAAATTTGTTCATACATATTTCCCAAAAGTTTTCAACTTCATATTTCATAAATTCACTCCAAAATCACCCCCAAAATAGGTTTTTTTGAGATAGTTTTATGATATTACTGTTCAGTTGCTCTCTTTGTGGAGCCCATGATGGTCTAGAATATGTTCATGACGTCGTGGCTTTGTGAACAGTTGCTTTTTATGAAAACCATGGTATTATGGCGGACCCATAATTGCACCATAGCAGCCAAAATCATGCTTGTTAGTTCAAAAGCCCTTCCAGGTGTATGATCACATCTAATTTTTGCTCCTTGAACTTTTGCATATCATAATATGTTCCAAAATGTCAATTTAAGCTCGAAATCGTCAATGTAGCTAGATGATTTATAAATGAATATTAGTGTGTATGAAGTTTGAAAAAAAATAATTAGAAATTATGTATAAAGCACAAAGATAGAACATGTAAGTATTGAGTAAATAGACAATCACAAGTCTCACAATGCTTACAAATCCTGTAATGTTAGCAGGGATGATGAAAGTAGAGGAAGTGGTGAGAGGTAAAGAGACGTGTGTGAAGTTTGTGATGGAAAAGGAATCGAAGGAGTAGATGAAACTAAGAATCACAATCGCAAAAGGAGGTTTAGGAAGTTAAAATTGAAGTAGTTACAAAGGCATGCCGAGGTAACTGATGTCCTAGAAGCTGTAGGAGGATTGCCGCCATGGAGAAAGGCTATCAGTGGAATCTCTCAAATTGCTAGAGACATAGAAGAGGTCCGAATTAGCAATGTTTTCATCCTACTTTGGACAATTTTAAATTTATATGCTTATATTTGCAGTTGAAATTTTACTAAAGAAAATTTTCAAAATAATCCGCAAACTATTTATCCGTGACAAACTAATCTCAAAGTATCTCGTTCCTCCCAATTTAGTAAATTGATCTAAAATGGTTTCTCATGTTGTAATTATTATATAAAATTGATCCCAATTTAGTCCCAAAGAGACCATTTAGGATCAATTTTGTATGATAAGAGATTAAATTAGAGCAACATTATCCTCTTGGACTAAACTGGTCATAAACAAAAAGTTGGGGGACTATTTTGAAGTTTAACCTTTTAACTAAATCATATTAACTTTTCCAGCTTAATTAGCTGGAGCATGGGATGGGTTTGATGTGGGCCTCTTTTTGGTGCTAGTCTTTTGGTCGTGTAATCAACTATTGTTGTGTGGTTTTTCTTTCATTTAAGCCTCCTTTGAACATACTTTGATATGCTAAAGGAATGCTAACATGCTATTGTACAAACAAGGATGCATTGGTTTACATTTCGTATCTTAAGATTCAGAGATTATTTTCACTTGTTTTACAGGAGAGTGTCCAGGGAAATTGCTAAGATTATTGCTCTTGCACTTGATTTAGATGCTGATTTCTTTGATAAACCACAAATGCTTGGTGTGCCCATTGCAACATTGAGGCTTCTTCACTATGAAGGTGATTGCGTCACTTCACATGATTTTTTTTGGTTGCTCTCCTGATGTCCATTTTGCTTGATCATTTATGCGATGTGTGCGGATTAAGTCTTTATTTATCATGAAATTCAGGTAAAGTTTCTAATCCTGCAAGTGGAATATATGGATGTGGAGCACATTCTGATTTTGGCTTGATTACTATCTTGGCCACTGATGATGTGGCCGGTCTTCAGGTAACATAGGAAATTTTTGTCACTGTAGAATGCCCCTTGTCTTGTCTTGTTAATTCATTAGTGATATTAATACTTTGTGTCCTACTCACTCTAGATATGCAAGGATAAGGATGCCAAACCTCGGATATGGGAATATGTTGCTCCTTTGAAAGGGTTAGTCTCTCTTCTACAATTAGGAAACTTTCCATTGCTTGTACTTCTTCTGTGTTGCTTGGTCGACATTAGGATACTAATATGAACCTCATTAGAGTCATTCTCCATGTTCAAGCTGGGAAACTATATTTCATCCCTTGTCATTTGAGCTTGTTTTGAAGTGCCACCACCTTAAATCTGAACGAATTGACTGTGTGTTGGCCCTCTGCTAGAATCCAGATTCTGAGAGTGAAATTCTAGCTGAACGTTGCTTATTCATACTGCATATTCTTACTTTTACAGTAAATTCAGCAATTTAGTAGTAGTGTTGAGCTTTCAATGTAAAGAACTCAAGTATCTTGATTTTCTTTTGTGCATTTCTGAAGAAAAGATAATAATCCGTGTAATTCAGGAATATAGAATGTGAATGTAGAATTTAATTGGTTTTATTCCCTCTCCTTGCTATTATCAAACTAGAGTTGCTACAATATCATTTGTTTACTTTGACACATGATTTTTTGCATTCCAGAGGTTTCATTGTCAATCTTGGTGATATGCTCGAGCGGTTGAGTAATGATGTTTTCAGGTATCACTCTACCTTACTGTTGTTGTTTTTCTTTTTCAAATCTCTCTCATTTTATTAAACGGTTGCTATTGAATATCAAAGGTAGTCTTCAATATTTAGTCACGGACAAGATAAGCTTTCCAATTCTGCATTAATGTCCAATTTCATGTCATAATGTTATGTTTCTGTTATATATACGAAATTATTTCTTCAGGATAGGCCTATAAATTCATCACATTTTAGGACTTCAAAGGTTCTAAAGATTTTGACTCTTAACAGGACAATTAGAGAAAATTGATTCATATAGCCAACCCCGCATAGTAGGATAAAAAATTAATGTTGTTATAAAGGTTCTATAGATTCCCATGATTCTTCACTAACATAATTTTTTAGCGATTTTGCTCCTTTGTTTGATTTTAGCAAAAATAATCTCAAAATTACACTTTTAATGTAGTGTTTTTTGACTTAGAAGTTATAACATTGCCTTAATTCTTTGTCACTTAAATATAGTTTTCATAATGTTTATATTTGTGTGCAGATCGACACTGCACCGTGTTGTATTAGATGGACAAGAACGCTATTCTGTAAGACCCATCACTCCACTATTATTTTGTTTAACAAAAAATGCAGTTGTTTTAGGCTTTGTTTGGGACAGCTCTCTTGCGGCTTTCTAGTACAAAAAGTTCTAGTTCAAGAAATTTTTGTACTAGATAATTTTGTACTAAAAATTTGGTTTAAAAAATAGTAAGAATGATGTCACAAATGAAGCCTTAGGATTCATTTGGGATGGCTGCAACTATAGGTAAAGTAGGGTGTGAAGTAGTTGTATAGAAAGTTGCTTTCTGAAGTTGTTGTATAAAAATCAGCATATTTTATTTGGGGAGTATAACTATCGAGCAGTTGTGTTGTAATTGTATGAGAGCAAATTACTTTGATACGCTTATATATTTTGAGATGAAAGAAAATTATTTATAATGTCAAAATTTTTAAACTGAATATTATAACAAATTAACAATTTTAATTTAAACCCGCATTCAATTTTAACAAATATTTTATTAGTTTTAAATAAAAGTATAATAAATTTTTGTTGACAAAGTACTATCATACCTTAAAATAATATGAAAAAAATTAGAACCTCTGATATTTAGACAATTCGGTTCACATTTCTTATTTTTATTTTATTTGTAATAACATATTTTAAAATTATATATATATAATTCTATTTTGTATCAAATCCCTCATTCCTTCTGTTATCCCTGTGCAATCAGACCTCCATGTTGGATAATAAAAGAAAAAACTATACACCACTCCACTTGCTGATCTCCATGGACATAGCTACTACACGCCACTTCTTTCTCATGCCTCACAGACGTCACGTTTCTCCCAACCTACAAGCCAAATAGCAGTTCTCTCCTTTGTTTCGCAAACTGCAGCAAACCCGCTCAAATCCACCATCTCTCTCCGAGCTCTCCTCTTCCTTGAGCCGAACTCGTACACTTCTCTCTTCCAGGTACTCGATCTCCACTGCACTTCCATGTGCTGCTCTCTCGAAGCCCAGCTACTCTACATTAGTTGCTCACTCAAAATCGCAGCTCCCAGTCTATTTCTCTCTCAGCCAACCATTCCACTAGAAAGGAAAAAATCAAAATTGCTTGGAAAGATGGAGGTAGAAATTTTCAGCATAAGAGTAAGGGTATTTATGGTTTTTACCATACAGAACCACTAAAAGCAATTAGATTGTGTGAGATATCTTTCGATTGCGGAAAGCAGAATGTAAATGTGAAAATTTTTAGGCCTCAGTTAAAATGCATTGCCCGAACGGGGCCTTAGTCACACCATAATATTTTGGAATTAGGTTTACTTGTGTTCTTAATTGTGTTGTTTCAAATGATGTCCTATTGAGCTGGTCATATATTTATGTGTTATTAAGCTTTGTCCTTCAACCTTAGCTTCGTAGATCTGGAAAGCATTGCTAAGGAAGTTTGTGTCGCCACTAAAATGGAACCTTGGAAAATACTATTTAGTCCAAAACAGTGCAGTTCAAAAAAAGTGGGTAACATGCTACTAAGTAAATCCAAAGATTTTGAATGGCAAATTTTATACTCCACTAAATTCGGACTCTTTATGACTGTGGGTCTAGAACTCAATAGCACTGCTCTGAAACCTATTAATCATATTACAGATTCAAACAGTTCTGCAACTAATGTGAATGTGTACTTTGTAATCTCTCAATATTTGCAAGCGAGGGTATGGAATATATAAAGTTCGATTTCTGTAAAATTATGTCATCCCTTTGATATATATACCATGTAGGTTTAGGGAGGGGTTTTTCAACGTTCTCTAACATATGAATGATCAGTTTTTGTTGATTTATGCAGCGAATATTCAATTACTCTTCCTTGAAGAAATTATATTAGGTTGTTTAGATTTTGCAGCTTTCTGTAACTAGCACATTTTCATGTCTTTTATCTTTTTCTTTATTTATGTGATGTGCGTAGCTTTGTATGATTTTAGTTTTCTCCTCGCTATGTTGAAAACACAATTTTACTCTTTGTATTATTGCTGAACTTGTGGAAAGAAAATGTTGTTAGATGTTTATTTTTACTACATATAGGATAATTTGGATTCATGTGGATTATATTTCTTGGAAAGTTTACTCCATTACTTTTTAATTTCTATTCTCCTCATTTCAACAGATAGCATTTTTTGCGGACCCAAATCATGAATGCCTTGTGGAGTGTTTGCCATCCTGCACTTCTGAGATGAACCCACCCAAGTACACAACTTTGTTTTTTTCCAGAATAGTTGATTTTAGTTTTATAGGTCTTTCATGATTAATTCAGTTTGCCGTTCTTTGATTCTCTTTACTTTTGTTTCTTATTCTATTTTCCTTTTATGTTAAAGAAGACACCTCTTTACTATCCTTCTGACTAATTGTCTTTAGGTATCCCCCGATAACATGTGCTGCATACATGTGCCAGAGATACAACGATACACATCTTGACCTGAGCTCATATGTTGGGCAAGAAACCAGAAAATAAATGGTATAATATTTTGAATAAAATTATTACAGAATATTCTGATGTAATTTATATTTGGAAGATAAGATAGAATATTCAGAATTATAATTATATGACCAATGCTCAAATTGAATGAGATTTAGATTTTATCAAGATAATTAATTCATGATGTTTTTTTTTTGTTTGCTGCTCAAGTATCTTTTAAATTTGAGTGTTATTTATGTTCTAACTATAAATTCCTATTATTCTTGTTATGGTAAAAGGCCAATATTTGACAGCAGCTCTATCAGAAAGAAAATCTGAAGGAATTCGAAGGAGTGCCTATTTTGGAGATGAAAGATGTATTACTTACACTCATGCTTCAATTATAGGCTTGTCTTTTGGGGAATTAGCTTACAGTTCTTAGACGGGTTAGCTTTTGTAGAAATCAGTGGTTATTTGTAGAAACTTAATTCAATGGGGACAAACTGACTATTTTGAGTGTTTTGTTGAAGAATACTGATCCTTGCTAAGTTTATCTGTTGTCACAAATGCTAAAGTGCCTGTTCATGTACTGCACTGTATATGGTGAACAGCCATTTAAGAGCTATTAAATGTGGCTTACGATTGAACAAGTAATGCGTAGAATTATTTAAGCAGGAACAGTTCTGCCCTCCTTTTTCTCTTTTTGTTGAATCGTGACTTCTATTCATATTAAGAGAAAAGTGGCTATGTAACTGAGCCACACAGCCAGTGGTGTTCATTATTAAATGAGATGAGGCAAAATACCCACAGGCAAAGAATTCAGTTGAATACTTTTGATTTAAATAACATTTCTAAAATAAAGTCTTATCCTGAACAATTTCCTGGACTTTTTAGCTCAATTTAGTATGACTTAGGATTTATTTGGGACAGTTTATTATTATTAGTATTTTAAAATTATAATTATAGTTTTTGTTTGATTATTATTATTTTAAAAAAATTTATGTAGTAGAAAGTTACTTCTTATCATAGCTTTATAAAAAGATTTTTTTTTTTTCATGTTAATTTTGCAATTACTTTTATAATTATAGCGATGATGTCGTCTCAAATAGATCATTAGTTGCAATTACTTTTTTTTTAAAAAATGCAGAATCGAAATGATCAAGCACTGTTTCTTTCATTTGGATGCTCAATAGACACAACATCGCTATTTGCAGGCACATTTTTACCAATTGAACCATAAATCTCACATGTTCTAAAACAATCACGTAGAACGATAGTTTTGACTTAGAATGAATAAAGTGATATATTCAATTAGCAATCAAAATACTAACAAAAGGCCTCTCAAACTACAACTCAATAATAACAACCAAGCATCATTTGAATTCAATGCTAATGAAATGTTAACAATTAAACACTTCTCTCCATAAGAAAATGAATAAGCAATATTGTTAACATGCTAATGAAATGTTAACAATTAAACACTTCTCTCCATAAGAAAATGAATAAGCAATATTGTTAACAATGTATAACTTATAATAAAAAAAAGCACTACAAGGAGTTCAATATTCTTAATGTTAAAGATTTTAGAATATCACCCACTGGTTTCCTTTGATCCTAAACCAAGTCTCTGCATATTATTTGTGAGCTATAGCTAGATCGTCCTTGCAAGAATAACCCTAGATGACTGGAATGCCTAATTCGTGACTATAAATCTCCAAAATGGGATGACAAATCTGTCAGTCTCTTTCATTTTTTTTGAACATTCTATTCAACTTCTAAAATCACACTCCAAGTCAACCTCCATCGAAGAATTTTATAAACAAGAGTTTTTAAATGTGGAACATCAACATCAACATCACAGCAAAATAAAGTTAAGTTAAAAAAACACAAAAAATACATAAACAACAAAGCACGAAATACATAAAAGATCCATCATAGTTCATAAGCATCGCAAAGCTCATTAAAAGAACATAAGTTCAAAAATATCACGAAGTTCATCAAAACATAAGTTAAAAAAATACATAGAATATCAATTAGAGCTTATCAATAGAACAAACTCAAAATTTTTAAAGACTGCCTTACATATGATGAATTGTCATTACCACCCTAAAAAATTGTTTGAAAATAATGAGACACTTAAATGAAATAATTTATAATTTACATTAAAATACATATTTTTTTCAAACCATTTTAGATCCTTGATGTGGTGGTTGATTCATCTAAAATTATTGGATAAATTGCCTCATCTTATCACGAACTAAGGTGAACTCTTTTATCTCATCACTAAATGATATGAACTCCTCTCTAAGACTAGCTATCTGAGCAAAGTTGCTACTGCTATCACCACCTGCTTCATACTTTGAGGAAAGTATCTGGTCGGTGTGACACCAAATCCCTAGGTACGAACTCAACTTGAATGTTCTAGCCCCATAATTGTACTAAAGACTCTCTCATTAGCTTCAATGTTTCTCTCTTCAGGTGTAAGCCCTTCCTCAACAAGAAGATTACATGCTTGCGTCTACATTAAAATTACATATAATTAAATTTATTGAAGAACTAATTAAAAGAAATTATTATAAATATATATTTGTAACCATCACTACATCGCATCCTTAGATGACCATGTCCCATCTTTGTGCATCCTATTGATTTTCCATAATTGTAATCTATCCTTGATAGACAAGAATAAAATTATAATAAAAATCTAAGTTTGAAAATAAAGCATTTAGTCATTATAAATCAAAATTTAAATTTATATTATTTTCTTTTGCCTCCGAAGTGAGCTCACTCGACCTATTGTGTGAGGACAAGTTTTTTTCTTGAAAGGGAATCTCCTTTTGCTCCCACAATAAGGTGGAGAAGCCTTTACAAAACTCACTTTCACCTTCTCTAGTGTGGCGGAGTGTCAGACGCTATGTCACCCTCCCGATGATGGCAGCAGACCTTCTCATTTTTATTCCTTCTGGAGAAGGAAGAGAACCTCGAGGACTTTGACCTAGAAGCCTATCTTCCTAGAGAGCTCCCACCAAACTCACTAAGACCACATGAGGAGCAAGTGTGTAGCTAGCTCAGAGCATTTATGTGATCCCCTCACACTACTTCTCCCTCACGCTCAAGCTCACCTTCTCCTTCCTCTCACAAGCCTTGAATCTCTTCAAAAGTTCTCTCTCCATAGTTCCTTCAGCTACACCTTTCCCTCTCTTTTTTCTTAATAAATAAACCATTATATTTATAATATGCTTCAAGAAACACTAAAAATTCAAATTAGCCATTACTATTTGTACAATATGATACAAAATCATACAATATGATTATTTCAAAATAACTCCCATCCTAGTACGAAGGAGGATGAATAGATCACAATATTTTAATACATCATACAATACGATAATAAAATCATCCAATATGATATACCTTATATCTTCTATTTTGTACGGGATGAACACTAAGACGGTCGAAAGTCATCTTTGTTCATCGTCCCTCACTGTTCAATCATACATTATGGATAGTTGAGTTTATGCAGTTCGTTCTGTATGAGGTATTCATCATATAGTATGATAAGTTCAAAAATTAAAGTTTCATTTGGTAAGATATTTGGTACTACTAAATTTCATCACTTCTCATCGTATGGTACGATCCTATTCGTATAATATGATTATCAATCATTAATTAAACTATGATTTAATTGACTATTCATGGGGGTTAATTTTAGCATGATTTTAAATTTTGTATAGTACAATTGACATCGTAAAGTATGATGTGTTCAAAATTTAAAATTTAAAATCTTACTTAAATTAATCTAGCGACTAGGGTTTGAGGTTGAAAATAAATTATACAATACGATCGAGATTATACAATATGATTAGTTCATAGAAACTAACATTTCCAATTAGCCATTAAGTCTGTTTCCTAATAATCTATCATACAAATTGATTTAAAATCATACATTATGATTTAAAATAGTAAAGTATAATCTATAGAAAAATAATTTGGACCTAAAAAAACTCTCCCCCTATGTGTGTACATGATCACTTAATCTGCATACACTCTTTTGTGGCCAGACTCAAGAAATGAAAAAATAAAGAAAATAAAATTACAAACTTTTTCACATCCTTTTTACTCAGTCTTGAGTCTTCATTAGTCTTGAGCAGTGTGTATTCTCCATAAAATATTAATACTCACAGACAAAAATAACATATAAAATATTTAAGGAAGAATGAAATAATTCAATAAATATTATTATTCATCTGAAAGATCATTAGGGATGTTAAGCCCTTAAGAACTAGTCCCGAGGTTAACCAAGAGGGGGGGGGGGGGGAATTGGTATTTAAA